>NC_046236.1:16078428-16289483 GCF_009819885.2 Catharus ustulatus | reverse complement strand
CCACCTGGCAGGACAGCCCAGGGCCAGCCCAGGGGCCAGCCCAGGACCACAGGGGACAGAGCCACAGCAATGGGCAGCACCTCTAGGGTCTCTGGGGCCCCCTTAGGTCCAGAATGGCTCGGAAGTTTGCAGAGCAGGAAGGACGAGTGGTGACCTGTGCGCCATCGGGGGCACAAGGCAGCCCTGCTCACAGCTGGCCTCAGCTGGGGCCAGCAGGTGTGTCTGCAGCTCAGGGCAGGCAGCCTGTTCGCACAGCTAATAAACAACACGAGAGGCAGCAGCCGGGGGCAGCGCCGGGATGGGATGGATGGCTCAGATGGGAAATTTGGGGAAATTTGAGGAAATTTAGGGAAATTCCCTCCAGGGCAGCGACGGAGAGCGGCTGGCGGGGCGGCAGCGCCCCCTGCGGGACCAGCGCGGCACCGCACCGGGCGAGCGGGACCGCCGCAACCCCCGGGGTATCCCCGCCGTTATCCCCATCGCTGTCCCCGTTATCCCCATCGCTGTCCCCGTCATTCCCGTTGTTGTCCCCGTCGCTATCCCTATTGTTATTCCCGTTGTTATCTCCCGTTGTTATCCCCGTTGTCCCCCCGCTGTCCCGCTCCCGCCCGCGCTCTCTCCGCCAGGGGTCGCTGCCGCCCGCGGAGCCGTGAGGCGGCGCGCGTGCCCGGTGACAAAATGGCGGCGGGCGGGGCGGGCCGGGCCCGGCAGAGGGATCCGGGAGGTTCTTATATCACTGTTATTTTCTGTGTGATAGCCAGGAGCGAGAGCGGAGGCTGCAGGAGCTGGATGGGCTTGTCCCTGGTGTTTAAGGAGAAGCAGCACGGTCAAACACATCCCCAACATCGGCTGATCCCGAGGAGCAATGGCAGATGCTGCCAGACTGAGACTGGCTCTGGCTTCGCTTCCCCAGAGCTGGAACACAGTCAGGGGGGATCCTAAAACACATCCCTGGAGGTTCAGACACAGACACCCCAGTGCGAGCCGCGTCCCAGAATCCCAGAATCATTTAGTTTGGGAAAGATCTCCAAGACTGTCGAGTCCAGCCTTTGGCTGATCATCACTTTGTCAGCCAGCCCGGAGCACTGAGTTCCACCTCCAGTCATTTCTCGGACACCTCCAGGGATGGAAACTCCATCCCCTCCCTGGGCAGCCCCTTCCGTGCCTGACCACCCCTTCCATGAATTGTTCCTGATGTCCAGCCAGAGCCTGCCCTGGGCCAGCTGAGCCCGTTTCGCTGTGCTGTCCCTGTTCCCTGGGAGCAGAGCTTGGTGCGGCCTCCTCCTGTCAGCTGTGGAGAGTTTTTACCTCATCCCTGTCCCTGCTGGGGCTCTCATCCTTCCCAGGCACTGCCCCGAGCCCTGGCAGTGCCCAGCAGCACTGCCCCGAGCCCTGGCAGTGCCCAGCAGCGGGCTTGCCTCCCTGCAATGACCAGGTGGCCCTGGCCTCACTGGCCATGATCTCACTGGCCACGCTCTCCCACTTTCCAACCCCAAGCTGCCACTGAGGAGAGTGGGATAAACTACAAAAACAAATGGTTTTCCTCCTGCATTTCTTTTTGCTAAATGCCCCAGCACAGTGATCTCAGTGGCATTGTTTAACCAATTACTAATTTACTGGGAATTTAGTTTAATGCATTAATAAATGTTGTCATTTTCATGACAAATTATCATAATAATGCATTTTAATGGGCTGCGAGAGTTGGGAGAATAGTGGGAAATAAATATATTTTAGTATTACTTATTCACTACACTTGTAGCTAATTATATTTGCAGAATAATCACAGTGGCCCTGCTTGCCCACACGGAGTTTGTGTTGGCAGCACGGGGGTGATGGATCCCCGCCGTGGCGATCGCCCTCCATCACAGCAGGGCAGCCCCCAGTGACACTGTCCGGCCGGGCCCACTGCCAGCTGCCCTGATTTACCTGCCTCTGCCCACAGCAACTTGTCTGGGAGATGGATTGCTGGAAGGACCCTCTGTGCCCGGCATGAATCACTCTGTAATCACAGCCTCCCTGGGCTAAAGGGAGCAGGGACAAGGTTGCCCCAGCAAGGAGCCTGGGTGATTCCAGTGCTGCAGGGACCCCTGCATCCCACCATGGTCCCTTGGCACTCTGAGCATCGCCCTGGCCAGGATTCCAGAGCCTGTGAACCTAAGGGTTCCCACACGGAGGAGGGGATGGTGGGACAAGGTGACAGGGCCAGGTGTGCCGTGCCTGGCACAGGGGACAGGTGATGACTCCCCTCTGCCGTGTGAAGGGTGCAGAGCAGGGACTGTCAAAGCTGGGCCTGGCCAGTCTGAGAGCTGCTGCTGGTGAGCACTGTGTCACCCACTGCCTGGCAGGGCTGTGTCACCCCACAGGGCAGGGACAGCGTGGGACAGACCAGGTGGCTGTGTTCAGGGCACTGACAGGAAACCCGGGAGCACTGGTGCAGTGACAGAGCTTTCAAAGATGCAGGAGGACAGGAGAGGAGCAGGACAGACAGCAGGACATGCGGACAGCCCTGCACATACCCACATAAAGGCCAGCACTCGGGCTGGTGGTGGCACCGCTCCATCCTGCCACTTTGTGTGGGCACTGAAGGGTCCTGGGCAGCAGCAACTGCCACAATTATGCAAGACCTTTTGATCATAACAGATTTATTCAAAACTCATGCATAAATATTAATGTCCCTGAAGATTTTGAACAACTATTTGGCATAAGCAGAGCAAATATTTAAATCAAACCTGACTGCTGTGCATTGCAAACAGACAGGGCAGCTCTGCACACGATGGCACCTCTGGCAAAACCTGTCTGTGCACTGGCATTTCTGGGAGCCCCGTGGGCTGCTGTGGCATGCAGGGCGTGTGAGCTGCCCCCGCAGCTGCCCTGCTGTGCCCTGCTGTGCCCTGCTGTGCCCTGCTGTGCCCTGCTGTCAGGGCTTGCTTCAGCCCTGAGGGTGGCACCTGGGCAGAGGGGAGCCCACCTGGGCTGGGCTTGGGGCAGCCCCCAGGCTGTGATCACCCTCCCAGAGCTGGCAGCACAGCCCAGCAGCCACTGCTCAGGGGGCAGCAAGGACTGGGCACAGCTTGGAGCTCTTTGCCCCGTTTTGCACTCTCTGAGGGCAGCACAGCGGGCACAGAGCCTGGTGGTCCTGCAGTAATGAACACAGATGTATGTGCTGTCATCAGGCAGCGTGAAAGGTTATGAAATT
Source organism: Catharus ustulatus (assembly GCF_009819885.2). Lineage (NCBI taxonomy): Eukaryota > Metazoa > Chordata > Aves > Passeriformes > Turdidae > Catharus > Catharus ustulatus. The sequence goes on along the minus strand of NC_046236.1, from coordinate 16,286,287 downwards.
ATACTCAGCTCCTCTTACCGCTGATGAAGCGTGTCCACTTTGGGCAAATTGCCATTTTCTCGTTTAACAGGATTCCAGCTGCTCTCCAGGGAGCTGCCCAGGGGCCCGTGTGGGGCTGTCCCCGCAGCACTGCCAGCTGGAGCTCCTGCCCCGCAGGATTTGGAAACAGCTGGAGGCTGATCTAAACCCTCCTGCTCCTGCTTCTGCTCCTGCTGGGGCTGGCAGGGCAGGTGTGCAGACCCCGATGCAAGGTCAGCGTTCACCGGCTCTGCTCCTGGCTGTGGGAAATGCAGGCTGTGCCAGGTGCTGCCATCGGGCTGTTCCTGAGGAGCTGCTCCGTGTGCACTGCCTGTTCAAAGCCATAATTCCAGACCCTGCTGGTGGGGGGTCAGTGTGAAGCAGAGGTGACAGCAATGCCCTGCTCAGTGCTGATGGCACTGTGCCATGCAGTGCTGCACCCCACGCTGCCTCCTCGCCAGGGCTGTGCAGAGATCACTTTGAAAGGAACATCTGCTTTGCAGTACGTGGGGATTCTCTGCTTTGACACCTCAGGTTTGTCTCCTTGCCTCACACTCTCAGGGTGGCTCAGGCTGCAGCACACACTCCGGGGTGGCTCTGGGCACCTGGCACTGACCCCTGGCCACCAGCCCTGCTCCTCATGCCCTGCTGCTTCTCCACTGGCACCAGCAAAGGCAGGAGCAGCAAATACCTTGGGCATGCCTGGAGCTTGTGAAGAACTGGGGCAAGATAAAAATGCCCCAGTGAGAGGTGCTTGAGGTGTGTGATTTCACAGAATCAGAATTCCTTGTGAGGTTCAGAGAACAGCCCATTCTGTCCCTTTAAACAGCAAACATCCTCTTACATGGGGGAAACTGGCAAATTGCAGCAATTTTCTGTGAAATGGGCTGTTTTGAGGCTACAGATGTTGGCACCAGTCTGTCTAAAATAAAAATAATTGCAGACCATTACAATAAAGTAATCTTTTCAGATGAGAAACAATTATGTTTTTCAAAGGAAGCGCACGTCTTTACACCTCGTAATTATCAATTACAGAGATACCTTCTCTGTTATCTCAACAGCATCTCCAGTTGGCTTCTCAGGGCTAATTGCAGGGGATTTAATTCAGAACTCAAACAGTAATGATTTTGACCTTTATGCCTATTCCTGAGGTGTGATAACACTTTAAAGGCTGCACAAAACTGATCTGCCTGCGGTTCGCATTGCACTTGCCCACCTTTTAGCATGAAGAACCTCACTTTGCTCTGTCTGGCCTGCCTGATACCCCTGGCTCTGTGGGGCTGGGCAGGAGGGGACGAGCTCTAGCCACCGTCACAGCTCCAAACCCCGGAGTGCTCCTGCCAGGGCAGGCAGAGCCCAGCAAGGAGCAAATTCAGGCACAGAGTAACTACAAAGCAGCCAAATGTCAGGGAGAAGTGTGCCAGAAATCCCAGCGGTGGACAGGTTTCCATCACACTCCTAATGGTGTCGTCAGCATTGAATGTTTTCTGTAGAAAATGTAGAAATGAGCTTGGAAAGTCTAGTCACCAACACAAATTGTCCTTTCTGCTTGCAGGAGGTGGGAACCTGATCTCACAGGGTCTTTGAGGCTGACACAGGCCCCCTCCCCTCTCCTGCTCTGTGTTACATTTGTGAGTTTTAATATTTAATTGGTGTTTTTTGCTATTTTGGTCTCCTAGCACTTTGCCGCAGTTGAGAGCTGGAGGTCAGCAGTGAGGGGAGGCTGTGTATTAGTTCATCAGCTTTTTATGATTTATTTGTTATGGATGCGTCACCAGGCCTTTCCCAGAACTCTTCTTCCCTTACCTGTTATTTATAGGCTTTGCTTTCCCTCCCCTTATACCCTGGGCTTTGCCAGGCTCACTGATGGAGCCCACCTTAGGGGGCTGGACCCCACAAACCTCCCGAGCTGAGGGGAGGAGGAGAGGGGAGCCCCAGGGGGAGATGGAGGCTGGGCAGCGTGTGGGAACACCTGGGAGTGATGCAGCACTTTGAGAATCCCCAGGTGACAACTTGGTGCCCAGGGGGATGCATCCCTGCAGCTGGAGGCACCCTGGTCTCAGCCAGGCTACCCTGTGTGGTGGGGTCGTGCTGTGCCCAGGGGCAGAGTGAGATCATGGTGTGCCCAGGGGCCAGCAAGGCACTGAGGGCGTTGTGGGGGCCAGGGGCAGTGATTCACTTCGCTCCCTGCCCACCTCACTCCCTGCTCACCTCACTCCCTGCTCACCTCACTCCTTGCTCACCTCACTCCTTGCTCACCTCACTCCTTGCTCACCTCACTCCCTGCTCACCTCACTCCTTGCTCTCCTCACTCCTTGCTCACCTCACTCCCTGCTCACCTCATTCCCTGCTCACCTCACTCCTTGCTCACCTCACTCCTTGCTCACCTCACTCCTTGCTCACCTCACTCCTTGCTCACCTCACTCCCTGCTCACCTCATTCCCTGCTCACCTCACTCCTTGCTCACCTCACTCCTTGCTCACCTCACTCTTTGCTCACCTCATTCCCTGCTCTCCTCACTCCCTGCTCATCTCACTCCTTGCTCACCTCACTCCTTGCTCACCTCACTCCTTGTTCACCTCACTCCTTGCTCACCTCACTCCCTGCTCACCTCACTCCCTGCTCACCTCACTCCTTGCTCACCTCACTCCTTGTTCACCTCACTCCCTGCCCACCTCACTCCTTGCTCTCCTCACTCCTTGCTCACCTCACTCCCTGCTCACCTCACTCCTTGCTCACCTCACTCCTTGTTCACCTCACTCCCTGCTCTCCTCACTCCTTGCTCACCTCACTCCTTGCTCACCTCACTCCCTGCTCACCTCACTCCTTGCTCACCTCACTCCCTGCTCACCTCACTCCTTGCTCTCCTCACTCCTTGCTCACCTCACTCCTTGCTCACCTCACTCCCTGCTCACCTCACTCGTTGCTCTCCTCACTCCCTGCTCTCCTCACTCCCTGCTCACCTCATTCCCTGCTCTCCTCACTCCCTGCTCACCTCACTCTTTGCTCACCTCACTCCTTGCTCAGCTCCAGCCCGCCCCGAGCTGAGTTCCTGGTGCCAGCTGGCATTGTGCCTCTGTTGTCTAGGCAAAGGTTTCCATGACACTTAATAAAGTGAAATATTATTTTGCACAGCTGGATTCTGTCTTAGATGCAGGTTAGGGACAAGAAATGCACATCCAGCGGAGAGCTGTGGGTACCAAATTATAAGGGCTGTGATCCGTGATGGCAACAAGCAGAAAAATACCAATTTTTAGGAGTTATTCAGCTGACTCCCAACCAGATGTTTACTTCCAAAGCTATGCCTTGTTTGTTGGTCTTGCATAATCAGCTCATGACATGAGGATGGAAAGTGTTCAAGCCATGTCACAGAATAAATGAGCAGCTGGAGGGGATGTTTACCTGGGCCTGGGCTCCCACACTGGGAGCTCACTTCATGCCCAGGATCAGCTGGCAGCCCTGTCCATGTGCTGAGCCCCTGGGCCAGTTTGGTGCCAGTGGCACCTGCAGGTACTGCTGCTGGGCAGGGGCATCTCCCCACAGAGGGCTTCGACCCTGCAGCTGGTGCAAGGGTTTATTTCAATCCCTTTGACACACAGCATTTGATGGGACCATCTCTGTGAGAAGCCTTGCACGTCTTATTTTAGGAAATTTAATGGAATGTTATGGGATGTCAAGTATACTGTGGTAATTGGTGTTAATTGGGAAGTTGTCTGAGTTCTGGAGACTCAATTAGAAGGAATTAAAATCCGTTTTCATTTATTCCTACATACAAAATATCTACTGCCTTTCCACTCCTCTCTTCCCATGAGATGCCAGCAGCATGTCCAGGCCCAGGGTGCACCCAGCTTTCTGGGAAGAAATAGGTGAGCAGTGGCAGACTGGGAAGGGAAATCAGAATGAAGATGTATTACAGCCTTAGGGGGGCAGCTGGGAAAGAACCTTCTGTGGTCATAGCTCCATTTGCAACAGATCAGGAATTAAGAGCAGCTCCAGGAGCCTGCCAGGGATGGTCTCAGGGCAGGGGACAGGCAGGACTGTGACCATGGGGCAGGAGAAACAGCAGGCTTGGCTGTCTGGGAGCAGGTGGATTGCAGGTGAGCAGAGCCCTTAGCCCTCCCTTCCCTCATATTGTGTAGACAAACACCCAGGGCTTGCAGGTTGATAATGTAAAAGTGAAGAAATAAATATATCCTGGGAGGAGGTAAGGAGTGGGAATGCCTGGCTAAGCCACTGCTGGCTCCTGCCCGCCCAGCACTCACAGCGGCTCTACAAATTAGCCAGGAAATCAGGACATGATGGGAGCTTTGAAATAGGGAGTTTAGGGAGAGTTTGTGAAGTGTTTAAAAGGCAGAAGCAACACAAAGCCTCAATTTTAATTATTGCAGTTTTAATCAGTGGAATGGTTTTTTATGCCCTGAATGGTGAAGTAATTGGAAACGAGAAGGGATTTTGCTTGTGGTGTAAATTACAAAGTCGGAGAGGAGCAGCCCAGCTCCAAGAGGCTCCAGGCTCTGGGGAGGGAAGGGGGTGCAGAAGAGAGGAGGAGGCTGGGGGTGCAGTGGGGACGGTGCCCTGGTGCTGCCACTTGCTGGGGTGGCAGGTGGGCATTGGGCCCCCACCTCCTTTTTGGAGGCAGAGGGCTGCAGGGGGAGAGCAGCCTGCTGGCATGAGTAATACGGGAGTCATTTGATAGTCAGGAAGGGATATTCCTGCTCTCAGTCATGTTTAGGTAATTGGAAGTAAATAACTCCTTTCATCCTAAAACTGGATGACTTCATACCCGAGGTAAATGGAAGAAACAAAATCCCGATTTTCGTTCGTGTTCCACGCACGTAGTAAAAATGAACCTTCGTCTGCAGCAATTCTGAGCTAATGAAAAACGAATGAGGTTTTAAATCAAGCCCAAACACAGAGCTCTGCTGCCAGAGCCACGCGGGGCTGCTGTAGGACAGCCTCCATTTCCAAGGCTTCTTGCAGAATCCTGAATAATTTTATTAGATTTTGAGCAAGGCTGTTGCCAAAACATTCATTATTGCACCCAGCAAACAGCGGGAGACCGGGTGTCTGCAGGGCTGATGCCATGGGCAGTCCTGGCTTTCTCTTCTCTCCCTGAAGTTCCAGAGGGCTGAGGTTTATTTAGTGGTGTCTGTACATCACTCAGATGATGCAGAGTGACCGGCCCTGCCTGATCACTTCTTCTGGAAAGGTCCCTCCTGCACAGCTTTAAATCATGTCTGAACACGTTATAATTCTCCCATGTGCCTGGTGACTTCTGTGTATTTGATCAGTTCAGATTCCATAAAAATGTAAATAATCAAAGCCCTTCTGCTGTTATTTATAATGCCTCACTCTGTGCTGTAATTTATGAATTAATTTCAGCTGCAAGTTTCTGGAGGGAGGGGAAAAAAAGATGAATAATCAGATGTGTGGCTGCCAGTAAAAGCCACAAGACTGCTGGTGTCTCCTCCACCGTACATACCCCAAACCCTGCAGAGCTGACTGCAGCTCCTGGGGACCAGGGCTGTGCCTGCCTTGGCATCGCCTTTAGGGTGGCCACAGTGGGTCCCTGGGTGCTGGTCCCTGCCCTGGCATCGCCTTTGGGGTGGCCACAGTGGGTCCATGGGTGCTGGTCCCTGCCCTGGCATCACCATTGGGGTGGCCACAGTGGGTCCATGGGTGCTGGTCCCAATCCTGGCATCGCCTTTGGGGTGGCCACAGTGGGTCCCTGGGTGCTGGTCCCAATCCTGGCATTGCCATTGGGGTGGCCACAGTGGGTCCATGGGTGCTGGTCCCAATCCTGGCACTGCCTTTGGGGTGGCCACAGTGGGTCCATGGGTGCTGGTCCCTGCCCTGGCATTGCCATTGGGGTGGCCACAGTGGGTCCCTGGGTGCTGGTCCCAATCCTGGCATTGGGGTGGCCACAGTGGGTCCATGGGTGCTGGTCCCTGCCCTGGCATCGTCATTGGGGTGGCTACAGTGGGTCCATGGGTGCTGGTCCCTGCCCTGGCATCGCCATTGGGGTGGCCACAGTGGGTCCAGGGGTGCTGGTCCCTGCCCTGGCATTGCCATTGGGGTGCCCACAGTGGGTCCATGGGTGCTGATCCCAATCCTGGCATCGCCTTTGGGGTGGCCACAGTGGGTCCAGGGGTGCTGATCCCAATCCTGGCATCGCCTTTGGGGTGGCCACAGTGGGTCCAGGGGTGCTGATCCCAATCCTGGCACTGCCTTTGGGGTGGCCACAGTGGGTCCAGGGGTGCTGGTCCCTGCCCTGGCATCGCCATTGGGGTGCCCACAGTGGGTCCGTGAGTGCTGGTCCCAATCCAGGCATTGCCATTGGGGTGGCCACAGTGGGTCCATTGGTGCTGGTCCCAATCCTGGCATTGCCATTGGGGTGGCCACAGTGGGTCCAGGGGTGCTGGTCCCAATCCTGGCATTGGGGTGGCCACAGTGGGTCCATGGGTGCTGGTCCCTGCCCTGCCATTGGGGTGGCCACAGTGGGTCCCTGGGTGCTGGTCCCAATCCTGGCATCGCCTTTGGGGTGGCCACAGTGGGTCCAAGGCTGCTGCCAGCTGGGTTGCCCTGCTCAGCCCCACCTGTTGCCAGGTCCTGTCCTGGCAGTGCCTGCTGCTGTGCTGGGAGCCCGAGGGAGCAGGCAGGACCCTCCAGGGCACCAGCCCAGCACAGGACATGGGTTTGTGGCAGAGAATCCACTCCTTGGCACTTGTCCCTGGTGTGTCATCCAGCCTGCCAGCTCGTGGCTGGCACTTGATGGTCGTAGAGCCAATGGTCTCCCCCAGCAGAGGTGACAGAGACACGGTGGGCCCTGGTCCCCCTGTGGCCGAGGCAGGGAGCCCCAGGAGCCAGCACAGGCTGTGCCCAGCTGCAGGAGCTGCAGCCTGGCCTGGCCACGCCGCCGTGCCCCAGCTCCCACTACGAGCTCTCTGCTGAGCATCGTATCTGATCCAGACACAGCATTATATGCATTTCTCTGTGAATAAGCTGTGCTTGACACAGTCTGTGATTGCTTTTTTAAAACCATGTGGGGAGGATCAGTTCTTTCATCCACTGATAAGGTATCAGGTGACAGAGGGATCAGCATCCACCACATAAATCTGCAACTAATCCTTCGGAATCAATATTTTTCATTAAGAACCTGTGAGAGTTGGGCCATTATAGGGAAAAATCTGTTTAGGTTGACACCTTGATGAAGTTATTCAGTTCAGGGGCTTAAGTCATTGGAAGGTAATAAAGAGCAAAGAGCACAGAAAGATTGAGGTGCCGGTTATGAGAGTTCGCGACGGGAATAGGGGCTTTATTGCAGAGAGAAATTATCATACTGATTTATTGTGGAATTATGGGAACTTTAAAAGGCTGGCAGCACTGCCCCGGTGTCACTGCTGGCTGGGGACACTGCGTGGGTGTCCCCTCCAGGGACTCGCCCTCCCGTGCTGTGCCGTGGGATCACTGTGCCCTCCCACAGCACCGTGTGCCAGCCCAGACACCCTCTGTGACCCACTGCCACCAGCACAGGGGGCTGGAGGAGCTGCTGCTCCACAGCTGGGGCACAGCTGGGCACTCAGGGGCTCTGGGTGATCCCCGGGGCCACCAGTGTCACAGAAAGCTGGAACAAAGCACAAAGCTTTTCTTCCACCACCCTGGGCATCTTCCTCCCTGTGTCCTTGATGCTCTCCAGCTGCCCACACCCTGTACCTTTGATGTTCCTTAGCTGAGCCTTGTGTCCTTGATGTTTCCCATCCATCTGTGCCCTGTGTTGATGGTGTTCTGCAGGACAGGAGGCTTCACTGCCTTCCCACACTGCTGCTGCCTCCATGAAGCACTTCCAGCCCCGGCAGAATGCCTGCTGGAGCTCCCAGATGGATTTACTCCCAGCCAGCTCCCTTCCAAGGGGGCAGCACCCCATGGCTGCAGGAGGGGTGTGGGGGGCACAGGGAGCTGCATGCCATGGAGCTGGGGAGCAGCAAGGGCTGGGCAGGAGAGCAAGGGCTTAATCCCTAAATAAACCGTGAGAGAAGGAGTGTACACAAGCTCGTACACACCGGGGCTGCTTCGGATGTGCGGGATGTTGCTGGCTCCTCTGAGCACCGTGAGCAGCACTGTGCCTGCTGTCACTCTGCAAACACAGCTTTCATAACTGAGCAAGCCAAACTTATCCTGAAGTTTCCTTTATAGGTTAACCGAGGTTAATTGTGCGAGCTGCAAATGAAAATATCTTGCTCGTAAATCCCCAAACCTCATTAAAGAGGATTAAATGATATGACTACTTTGTAAATCCCAAAATTTCACACAAACAAACACGAGGCCCCTGCCATGCTCTGTGTGTGCTGATGCAGGTGCTTGTTCCAGGAGCAAGCAGGAACCATGAGGGGGGCACTGCTGGCAGCAGTGGCACCGGGGGCTGCATGCCCAGTGCTGCATGGCCACATCCTGCCCACCTCAGCACCAGGGCACGGCTCAGCCAGGCTGACCCGGCAGGGCGGTGTGGGAGCACAGCCAGGAGCCCTGCTGGGCACAGAGCAGTGCCAGCTCCCAGGGCTGGGCATCCCGCTCCACCTGAGCCAGCACACACAGGCACGTCGGAATCCCTTGGATCTGGGTAATGCCAGGGAAATTCTGCAATAACCGCCTTGGCTCTGAGCCACCACTGATGGTTTTTTTCTTCCAGACAGATTTTGTTGTGCAGCTCCTACGGCAATAATTTGTTTCCATCCTCACTGACTATCCCCAGCCAGCACTAAACACAGAGGGGAGGGAGAGGTGCAGAGAGCAGCCCCAGAACCAGGGAGCAGCTCCCAAGTGGGAGAGCAGCACCCAAGGCAGCTCAGGGGCAGCAGTGCCAGCAGCAGCAGGGCTGCTCCCAGCAGTGGAGCTCTGGCCAGCATCGTCTGCAGGGGTGCAGACACAGAAAAGGCATAAACCACCCCAATCTTAATGAGCTATTAACGGCTAATCAAAGGCAAATCTGTCAGATAAGGATTGTTGTGTGTGTTTTTACTTGGCTTTGCATCTATTTGTGGAACAACACATATTGTCAGTGAGATTTGTAGCAGTGAGATGTGCATTGTGGTTCCTGGATCTAATTCAGCTCCGTATCGATGGGTTGGGAAGGATGGGATTCTTCTGTTCACAGCAGCCTTTAGTCTAGATTTAAGCTAACTTCTACGTGCTCTGTAAATACCTGCACATTTCCTTCTTTTATAATGAAGCTGTCACTCCCTCTGCTCTCTCCCAAAATTCCATTTTATCTGGCCACTGGAGCAGGGATGTCAGTGACCCCAAGCATGGCTCAGCCCCAGCTGTGGAACTGCATGGGGCACTGTCCCCCCACCCTGCAGGTTCACAGGGACCTGAGCTGCCCTTACAGTGGGGCTCACTTCAATATCTGCTGGGGTTTTAGTTTGGATTGCCTTAAAAAAAAAAAAAAAACTCTAAACATTTTAAAGAAGACCAAAAGGCCTGCACAGAGTGTGATCCAGAAGTGACCCCTTGCCAGGCCCAGTGTGCAGAGAAGGGCTTGGTGTCTCTGCCCAGTACTGGATCTGACATTCCCAGTTCAGATGTGTATCTGCAGTGTTTTGCTGAGCGAATGCTGCTCTCTGAGATCCGAATAGGAACAGATTGTTCCGAGTATCTTCCACATTCCTGATGTATTGATTAACCCAGGAGTGGAAATCCATGTAGAAACACTCTCCCAATTCACTCAGTCGGCATCACTTCAGCTTCTTAACTAAATCCCTTCCAAATCCTTGCAGAACTCCAGCAGAGAGCTGGCTGGGTGGAGGAGCCACAGCCTTACCCAGCCAGAAAATGCGTGTGAATGTGAGGAGCCTATTGTTGCCTAACACGGTCCCATCAATAATAGATTCACAAACCTCCGAGGGAGCTAAAAATTTCTCCTTTAGGTATGAATTATGGATGCAGTTTAGTGTAATGTAGACATATCTCAGAGGTTTTTCCCAGTTTATATGCTAGTAAAAGCCAGCAATTTGCTTGTGTTCCATCTATAGGTTTTGTAAAATAAAGAAATCCTCTCTTCTGCAATAAATCCTGGTATTAATGAAGGTGAAGACAAATCTTTAACATGCATTTTGTGCACAGGATGAGTATGTCTGAGTGGGAGGCGCAAGGGAGGGAGCGAGCAAGTGGTGCCAGAACCTTCTGCCAGAGGTTCCCTCTGCCCAGCACCTGCCCTGATGCCTTAAGGCTCCCCCTGTCCTGGTGAACAGCCCTGGCCCCATGGATCTGTGGGAGACACTGCCAAGCCCAGAGCATCTCCGGGGTCACAGGGCTAATGCTTTTTTTAATGCCCTCTAATAATTAATACTCTATCTCTACAATGAAAAATCATTATTAAAAGATTGGTTATAACTAAGTAGCTCCTTCTCAAGCTCAGAAAGAGCAGCAATCCCGAGGGCTCAGCTTCTGTCAAAAAAAATCCATAGCTGCAGATTCATGTCAGCGTTTCCTACAGCTCCAACAACCACCAAGCAACCAGTGGGGATGAACCAGTGCTGGCAGCTGCTGGCCTGGCAGGACCAGCACAGCAGAGTCCCCTGCAGCCTGCTGGGGCTGGGAGGGGGTGCTGGGGGTGCTGGGAGATGCTCTGGGTTCTGTGAGATGCTGTGGGGTTCTGTGAGATGCTGTGGGGTTCTGTGGGGTGCTGTGGGTGCTGTGGGTGCTGTGGGTTCTGTGAGATGCTGTGGGTGCTGGGGGTTCTGTGAGATGCTCTGGGGTTCTGCAGGGTGCTGTGGGTGCTGTGAGATGCTGTGGGGTTCTGTGAGATGCTGTGGGTTCTGTGAGATGCTGTGGGGTTCTGTGGGGTGCTGCAGGGTGCTCTGGGTTCTGTGAGATGCTGTGGGGTTCTGCTGGGTGCTGTGAGATGCTGTGGGTTCTGCAGGGTGCTGTGGGTGCTGCAGTGAACATCACTAGTCCTATTGCTTCGGGTAACCCCAGCAGAGCCCTGCCACATAGGACAGGGGCAGGGCATGGCTGCTGTCCTCTGGGGGAAGGAGCATTTCCACGATCTGGGGCCAGAACTGGCAGGGAAATTCCCCGTTTTCCAAAGGCACTGGTCTGAAACACAGTTTATACACAAAATCTTTGTCATTTCCTATCAGCCATAAAGAGGGTCTTTAAGCACATCTCTTGCAGACATAATGTTTCAATTTGCAAGTTTAATTTCTTTCCATTTTTTCCAGAGAGGCGTTGTCAAACGTGTATTTATTTTTTAAAGAAAGAACAAACTTTTACAGACCTTCTGCAAAACCTTGTAAAAATATAATCTCTCCTTGTGCCAGACAACTGGTGCCTGCTGACTCAATTGCTTTTATATATGACAAGGCTCCAAAAAAATGATTGCTCCTGCCTAACTCCGAGCAGATTGGAGTGAAGTGCGGGGCTCATCCATCAGAGGTGCCATGTTGGCTACGTGGAATGCAGAGCCCCGGGGCTGGGAGCATCGGGATGGTTTTCTCCTAAATCTCCCCTTCAGCCATGGGACTGGAGGGCTGAGTGCTCCTGGGGCAGCCAGAGCAGCATCCCAGGGTGACACCCAGTGCTGGGACTCACTGGCTGCTGTCAGCCAGAGGAATCGCAGGCAGGAACTGTCTGCAGCTTCATAAATATGCAAAACAGTGTTTAACAGCCCTGAAAAAACTGTTGAGCGGCGTGGCCCACAGAGCTAATGTCATCCTCATCCTCAGCCCAGCCCAGCCCAGCCAGGTGTGTGTTTGGGGTGTCACCTGCGCCCTGTGCCCAGTCCTGCTCCCCAGTCCCCCAGGCTCAGTGTCGGTGGTCAGGGGGCTGCTGGCCCTGGGTAGGACAAGGCTGGGCTCGGGGGCAGTGTCCTGCTCCCACAGGGACAGGGAAGAGCCAGGCTGGAGCTGGGCGTGCTGGGAGCGCTGTTGGGTGATAACCTGAGGAGAGGCAGCCCCGTGTGTGCTGAGGTGTGGGGTGGTGTTTCTGGGGAGCTCTGTGGTGCAGGCTCTTGGGCAGGCCCATCGATCTGAGCAGCACAGGAGCAATCGATGGGGCGTTATTAACGGGCTGTGCTCATCCCTGCTGATGGCTCTGAGTCGGTGGCCTTGGCTGGGGCCGGGGTCAGACTGCTCTGCTGTGATGGATGCCTTTGGAGATTGGGGCTTTGCAGTTGTCAGTGTTTCATCCCTGTGGGTGCTGTGGGTTACCTGCCCCTCACTTCCCACTTTCTACCGCCTGGGCTTGGCAAACCCATGGGCAGAGCCTCACCACTTCAGCTTTCATATTCCCCTCCCTTGGATCAAAGTTGTGTCCCAGCAAAGTCCCCACCTGCCCTGCAGCCACCCCTTCTGCTCTCACAGTGTCACCGAGGGAAGCGAGGGCTGTTGGGTGGGTCAGTGCAGGTCAGTGTGAGTGTGGGTTGGTGTGAGTGAGCAGGGACAGAGCCCAGCCCAGCCCAGCCCGGCCCCAGTGCCACTGGAGCCTGCTCCTCCTCCTCTGGGACCAGAGACAGGCAAGGGGTGGGCAGGTGAGGCCACTCAGTCCATCTTTGCCACTCTCTGAATTGGGAAGAAATTCCCCCTGGAAAAGCTGCTCCCTGCTCCTGTTCCCTGTGTACAGAAGTGTTGGGAGGGTCAGAGCTTGGGAGATCTCCCTGTGCTGCTGGTGACACCCAGAGCTGGTGTCACCCAGATCTGGTGTCACTCAGAGCCGGTGTCACCCCAAGCCTGTGTCACCCAGACCTGGTGTCACACAGAGCCAATGTCACACACAGCCAGTGTCACCCAGAGCTGGTGTCACACAGAGCCGGTGTCACCCAGAGCTGGTGTCACCCAGAGCCGGTGTCACACAGAGCCGGTGTCACCCAGAGCTGGTGTCACCCAGAGCCGGTGTCACCCAGAGGTGGTGTCACCCAGAGCCAGTGTCACCCAGAGCTGTTGTCACCCAGAGCCGGTGTCACACAGAGCCGGTGTCACTCATAGCCAGTGTCACCCCAGAGCTGGTGTCACCCCAGACCTGGTGTCACTCAGACCTGGTGTCACACAGAGCCGGTGTCACACAGAGCCGGTGTCACCCAGAGCTGGTGTCACCCAGAGCCGGTGTCACCCAGAGCCGGTGTCACACAGAGCCGGTGTCACCCAGAGCTGGTGTCACCCAGAGCCGGTGTCACCCAGAGCTGGTGTCACCCAGATCTGGTGTCACCCAGAGCTGTTGTCACCCAGAGCCGGTGTCACTCAGAGCCAGTGTCACACAGAGCCGGTGTCACCCAGAGCCGGTGTCACCCAGAGCCGGTGTCACACAGAGCCAGTGTCACACAGAGCTGGTGTCACCCAGAGCCGGTGTCACTCAGAGCCAGTGTCACACAGAGCCGGTGTCACCCAGAGCTGGTGTCACCCAGAGCCGGTGTCACTCAGAGCTGGTGTCACCCAGAGCTGTTGTCACCCAGAGCCGGTGTCACTCAGAGCCAGTGTCACACAGAGCCGGTGTCACCCAGATCTGGTGTCACCCAGAGCTGGTGTCACCCAGAGCCGGTGTCACTCAGAGCTGGTGTCGCTCAGAGCCGGTGTCACCCAGAGCCGGTGTCACCCGGAGCCGGTGTCACCCGGAGCCGGTGTCACCCAGACCTGGTGTCACCCAGCGCCGGTGCCAGGGGCCAGCCTGCAGCGGGGGACTGGCCGAGGTGCCCCCATCCCAGAAGCTGCCCCAGCCCTTGGCTCAGCCTGCAGCAAGCTCAGCACATCCCCATGCCTGGAGCACCCACCGGGACCTGCAGCATGAGAGGGCTCCCGTTACAGAGCCAGGCTGGACTGGGGAGTGTTTAACCAGCTAATTAAGCACAGACCTTGCATGTGGGGACTTCCCGAGCAGGGAGATGCCAGGGGGATATTTCTGAATGCTGCTCTACAGCTGAAAATTAATTCTTTGAGATGTTGTGTGGATTAAAAGGCAGAGGCAGGCTGGAGCTGGTAATTAGCAGCTCTGGGATGGGGCAGTCCCAGCTAACGGAGCAGCGACTCCAGGGTGCCTGGAAAGGAGCTCTGCCCTGCCCAGAGGGCAGCAGCTGTGCTGGGGACACCAAGGACATCGGGCTCAGCTCTCCATGGATCTCAGTGTCCATGATAACACAAGACTGGAGCTGGGCAGACAAAGCTGAACCCCATCCCTGGAGCCCCGCTCAGATCCCCAGGAGCAGGGACAGGAGCTGCCAGGCCCTGTGGTGGGAGGAGGCAGCAGGCAGCCCCCTCTCCTTGGGGTGCAGCTGCCCTGGAGATGGGGGAGACCCTCCTGACCAAACAGCCCCAGCCACCCTTGCTGATGCTGAGGTGTTCTGAGGGAAAGTGTCAGCACTGATGAAGCTCTCTGTGGAAAATACTGGCAACGATTTGAGGTATAAATGCCAACTTTCATTACAGCTCTCCTGGCTGTTTTGTTACAGCTTCCCTGTGGCATTTTCTCTGCTATGAGACAAGACCACATTCACATTATCACTGAAACATTCCTTCCTCAGCCTCTGAACTCACTTTCTTCTCAAATGCCCCATCCACAAGATACATGAGAATTGGACTTTGTCCTGGATTTTGTGATGACCAAAGGTCAAGGAAGAGGAGTGGAGCTGCAAGCCCAGGAAGCAGGAATCTGCAGAGCTTGGTAGGAAACGAGCCCCGAGGCTGCAGAGCTGAAGGGCAGAGCAGGAGGGGAGGTGCTGTACACAGAGATGGGGGGATCCTCTGAGCCCTCCAGGGAGTGTGGAGGCTGCTGAGCTGCTGCGTGATGAATGAGAAACCCAGGGATTACAATAATTTTGTTAAAGGGTTCTTAGCTCTGCTCTGCTCTTTTGATTAATGGGATTTTGTGAAGAGTGCAGGGAAAGGTCATCTGACACGTGTTCAACAGCTGATGACATTATTTAGCTCTGCCAGGGAATTGCTGCTCCCAAACACCTGCTGATGCGCTTCCCTGGCAGCTGCAGCATCTCTCCAGCTGCACCTGGGCATCCTGAGCCCCCCACAGGGATGGGGAATGCCTCCAGACCAGGCTTGCTACCTGGGGCTGCAGGACGAGCTGGCACAGCCACCCTCACTGCCCTCATCCCGCTTCCTGGGGAGGGCTGTTAAATGACTGTGAAATGACTGGCTGGCTGTGCAGGCAGATGTGTGGGAAATAGCTGTCTGTGCTTCCCACGGCAGGCAGAGGTGTGCTACATCACGTATACATTATATACATTATATACATTATATACGTTATATACATTTGTTACATTTGTTACATTTGTTACATTTGTTACATTTGTTACATACATTACATGCATTGCACAAGGCAGAGGTGTGCTACATCACGTATACATTATATACATTATATACGTTATATACATTTGTTACATTTGTTACATTTGTTACATACATTACATGCATTGCACAAGGCAGAGGTGTGCTACATCACGTATACATTATATACATTATATACATTTGTTACATTTGTTACATACATTACTTGCATTGCACAGAGCAGAGGTGTGCTACATTGTGTATGTCATGTACATTGTATACATTATATACATTATATACGTTATATACATTATATACATTTGTTACAAACATTACTGTGTGCTACATCGCGTATGTCATGTACATTATATACATTTGTTACATTTGTTACATACATTACATGCATTGCACAAGGCAGAGGTGTGCTACATTGCATATGTCATGTACATTATATACATTATATACATTTGTTACATAAATTACATCCATTTCACAGAGCAGCTGCAGCTGCCCGTGGGGCTCAGCGCCTCAATTCCCTGGCACTGCTTGGTTTGGGACAGCCCTGCACAGCCCAGCCCAACTGGGATTCCCCGAGCTCAGGCAGACTCATCCCAGTGCTCTGCTCCCAACCCAAGCTGAGTCCCTGCCAGCCCCTGGCCCTGTCCCTCCTGATCCTGAAGCACCCTCTGGAGCACGTCCCAAAAGCGTGAGGACTTGAGGCAGCTCTCACCAGCCCCGTGTGTAAATCTCAGCCTCAGCAGCCCTCACTGACAGCTCCCACAGAGCTGGCTGAGGCTGCTGACATCCCTTCACACGCTCTGTTAATCACTGCTCTCTGCCACCTCTCCAGCTTCCACTCAGCCACAGATTTACAGACCAGCAGGAAGCACAGTGCCACTGGGCAGCAGAGTGCCCCAGGAGCTGTGCCTCAGTGTCCCAGGAGCTGTGCCTCTGTCCCCACAGCCTCCCTGCCCTCTGTGGGGACAGGAGTGTCCCAGCCCTCAGCTGGTGCTGGGGCTGCAGCGTGGTCCATGGGCTGCTGCTCATTTGAATTGCAGGTTGTTTCCCCAGGGGTGCTGAGTTCTCTGCAGGAATCTATGTTTAGCCTGGAGCCAATGAAATATCACAATAGCTCTTAAAAACAGTGCATGTTCAGTGTCTGGGAGTCCCTCTGCTTCCAGGTGAGGATGTTCCTGGTGGCTGGGGGGCACAGGTCAGTCACCAGCAGGGTCTGTGCAGCAGGGTCTGTGCAGCAGGGTCTGTTCAGAAGGGTCTGTACATCTGTAGAGCAGGATCTTTGCAGCAGGGTCTGTACAGGTCATGTCTGTGGCCACTGGCACACCTGGCATCCTGGCACAGTGATGTCAGAGGTGTTATTTCTCCTTTCCCGTGCTGTGTCTCTCATTCCTGTCCCATCCCAGGGCTCAGCACCAGCGTGGAGAAGCAGAATTGCCCCTTCCCCACTCCACGTTCTGCAGCTTCCACTGTTCTCCCCGTGACTAAACTTCTGGAGTGTGATATGATAATCTGCTGGGTGTAAATGGCTTGTCCAGCCAGCCCTGCAAATCACCTCTTATCATCACACTCAATGGGCTGTGTCAACCCAATTTCACAGACAAACGCTTCTCTCCCTGACCATGGGCACTGACATGGATAACTCTGATTTACAAAGCCAATAAAAATAAAATCACTAAGAATTACTAAGAACCACTGACTTAATATAGGAGATTAGAATCTCCAAATTTAGGGTGACTGAGAGCCATTTGATACATGAGCAGTGGCAAATGGGTTCTAGAAATGTCGGCCATGCCAGGGTCAGGTGCCACAGTGTGATGATTTATCCGTGAGAGAAGGGCTAATTGCTGAGTTACCTTTGATGCTTTCCACAGAGGCCAGGTTATTTATATCAGAGTTTGTTTGTCGTCTTTTACTTTTGGGGTCAACCAAAATTTTTTATGGTAAGAAAAACCTCAGCATCCTGTTCATTAAAGTAGCAAGGTCAGGCCAAAGGGTGGAATTGAGCTGGAAATAATCAGGTTGGTGTGATTAACTCCAGCCTCACTGCCACTCAGAGTGAGCCTCCAGCACCATCAGCCTTCAGGGGACAAAGCTCTGGCCACCAAGCACAGGCAGAGGCAACTCCAAAAACCACCCATCAGGCAGAGGAGGTGATGTACAGCAAGGAGAGGGAGTGCCTGTGTTTCTTACTCTTCCCCCAGTGTGTGCTGCTCCTGCCTGGGGAGGGTCCCAGGGTCCCCTGTGTGCCCTGCAGGGCTGAGAGGGGACCCAGGGAGCTGCAGGAAACCCCAGGAGCTTCCCTTGGGATCGCCCTGCCTGGGGAGCTCAGCCTCTTGCCATGATTTTTACCCTTAAAGATCTGCCTGTTCTGTCCCTTGTCCTGCACCCTGTGTGCAGATGTTTGCAGATGTTTGCTGTCACAGCAGAGCCTCCAAGCTCCTTCAGGGCAGGAGATCAGGGGGCTGCACCCTCCACGGGCACAGGCACAGCCAGAAAAGGGGATCCATGAGCCAGATGGCAGCACAGTTCCCAGGTGCTGGTTAGCAGGGATGGGAAATTGCAAATGAAAGGCTTGTGTAGACTTTAAACTTCACTCTGCCTTCATAAAGGTGTCAGCTGGAATTATTTTGGGCATTTACTTGCGTGGTCTAGTGCATCACTAGCTAAAACAGTTTTTTTTAAATAATGGAATTTGCTGCTTGGCTCATGCATAAAAAATAGCAGGAATGCGACCCAGTTGCATAATTTTTTTAGTAATAAATAGAGTCAAAAGTGTTGAGCTCAGCTGCTGGCACAGTGAGACACCCTGAGCAGGGGCAGAAGGCAGGAGCTCCAGGGGCAGCCCCCATGACAAACTGGGAGCAGACCCTTGGGCAGCATGGAGGGGAGACCCTGGAGATGTGGAACCTCAGTGGCTGAAGTGTCCTGTGCCCCTTCCATGGGGCTTCATGTCACCCCCACATGCACACATGCACACAGCTCAGTCCTGGCATGGCTCTGCTTTTCTCCCCACCCCAACTGCTCCATCCCCAGGAGAGCCACGCAGAGCAAGAACCATTTCATCTCTGCCCTGTTGAATTATTGGGGTGTGAAACACGTTCCTAAAGATGTGTGCACACCCAGAGATGTGCACTGGGCACAGCATGGTGGGGGACAGGACTCAGTGAGCCTGCCAGGAGTGCGAGGAGCTGGAATGTGGCAGCAGGGACATGAACAAGGACAAGGACAAGGACAAGGACAAGGACAAGGACAAGGCCAGCTCTTGGGCCCCACTGGTGTCAGGAATCTCCTGGAATCTCTGCTGCTGGGCTCAGCTGACAGGCATCACCCCATCCTTCAGGGCTGCCTGAAGCTGTGGGTGGACACAGGACCAAAGGGACCCATGTGAGTGGACACCCTGTGCTGCCAGGACACCAGGACACTGCTCCCCTGCTGCTGCTGACCACTACAAAGGATTGCAGTGACTCATGCACCTGTGATGAGCCTGGACAGGGGCACAGGGGCACAGGGGCACAGGGGCACGGGGGCACAGGGCTGCTCATGGCCCCCAAGAAGCCATTCTGCTCCTCACACCTGGACAGGACTGGGGGCTGGGGAAAGCACAGACTGACCCCCATGACACCAAACCCAGTGCAGGAGTCTGAGGCGTGGGACAGGTCCTGGCCCTGCTCCCCTGTGCCCTGGGGTGCTCAGGAACCAGGAGCTGCAGTGGGGGACTGCCCTGCCCGAGGCAGAGCCATGCCCTGAGCACAGGGCCAGCAGCTCCTCCTCCTGCACAGTGGCTGTTGTATAAGAAGTGGCATTTTGATTGATGCCATTTGACATATGGAGAATTCCCCACAGCAGGCAGTCACTCACCCAGCTGATTACGGACTCTGACTTCTTTCTCTAATTAAAACTCTCCCTTCCATTTTAATTCCTGTGCCCCAAACTCCATGTTCTGGATCATCTCACACTGTGACACTAACTGCCTGAGACAGGCACCAGGGATGCCCCACGCCCAGCTGGCCCAGCTGGTGCCCTGGGGCACAGAGCCCAGCCCAGGGCCACAGGCTGGGGCGTGAGAGGACCCCCTGACACCCCTGAATGACACCTCTGACACCTCTGACACCCCTGACACCCCTGACTGATCCCCCTGACACCCCTGACACCCCTGACATCTTTTACACCCCTGACACCCCTGACTGATCCCCCTGAAACCCCTGACACCCCTGACTGACACCCCTGACACCCCTGAATGACACCCCTGACACCCCTGACTGATCCCCCTGACACCCCTGAATGACACCCCTGACACCCCTGACACCCCTGACACCCCTGACACCCCTGACTGACACCCTTGACACCCCTGACACCCCTGACACCCCTGACACCCCTGACACCCCTGACTGACACCCTTGACACCCCTGACACCCCTGACACCCCTGACTGACACCCCTGACATACCTGACACCCCTGACACTCCTGACTGATTCCCCTGACACCCCTGACACCCCTGATACCCCTGACACCCCTGACACCCCTGACACCCCTGACTGATCCCCCTGACACCCCTGACCCCCCTGACACTCCTGACTGATTCCCCTGACACCCCTGACACCCCTGACACTCCTGACTGACACCCCTGACACCCCTGACACCCCTGACACCCCTGACACTCCTGACTGATTCCCCTGACACCCCTGACACCCCTGACACTCCTGACTGACACCCCTGACACCCCTGACACCCCTGACACCCCTGAATGACACCTCTGACACCCCTGATACCCCTGATACCCCTGACACCCCTGACACCCCTGACTGACACCCTTGACATCCCTGACACCCCTGACTGACCCCCCTGACACCCCTGAATGACACCCCTGACACCCCTGACACCCCTGACACCCCTGACACCCCTGATCCCCCTGACACCCCTGACACCCCTGACACCCTTGACTGTAACCCCTGACCCCCTTGACACCCCTGACACCCCTGCTCCCCAACACTGTGCTCCTGTCAGCAGGGCTCTGCCAGATGTGCCCCAGCCCAGATGGGCCCCGCCCCTGCTGCAGCAAATTTGTCCCACTCTGTCCCCAACAGCTGTCCAGCTGTGCCCATGGGGACACTGTGCCCACAGCCCAGGCCTTGCAAGCCCAAGGTTTGGATTTTTGGTGGGCATCAGTCTGCAATGGCCTGATCAGGACATTCCTGCACAGCTTCCCCTGCACCAGGAAGTCACATTTCAATTACTAAATTGCAATGATTTCCCTCTGCCCCCAAATCCCACACTGGATAGGAGCCATTCCAATCAAATCCCTTCCCTTGAAACCATCCCACCTCCTCGCAGGCAGGGCAAGCAGGGTGGGCAGGCAGGCTCAGCTGCAGACCACATTTCAGCTTGTCTGGTTGGAGCTCACTGAAGCAGGGTGAGTAACCAGGGTGAAAATCTTTCTGGAGGATGGCAATCGTCCTCCCGGGGGCTGCTGAACCTGACGGTCCCACGTGCACGTCTGGCCTGCTCAGACTTAGTTTTAATGTAACTAAGAGAAAAATATGTTCAAACATGGGATTTAACCCTCTGACATGAGCTTCATTCTGGCTGAGAGTAAATCCCCAGGAATCAGAGCCCAGGGCAGAGGGCACACAGCCCCAGTGCAGAGCTGGGGGGAGCTGGGCAGGACCGGGGGTGGCAATGCCAGCAGGACCGGGGGTGGCAATGCCAGCAGGACCAGGGGTGGCAATGCCAGCAGGACCGGGGGTGGCAATGCCAGCAGGACCAGGGGTGGCAATGCCAGCAGGACACGGTGCTGCCAGGCCACTGCCCTCCCTTTTCAGGGCCCACAGCCACCTTCCCCTTCCTGCTGAGCTGTACACAGCCTGCCCAGGGTGTCCCTCCTGTGAGCTCCCTGCAGGGTGGTTGTTGTCCCAGCACATCTGCATTCAGCCCCAACACCCACGGGATTGAGGCTGTTTGCCACAAAAACACGTGCTGTTGTTTTACATAAACAAGTTGCCAAGCTGGAGTTGGACTGCCACGGTAAATACTGGGTCAGACCCCCTCTCAGCAATGCCTGCCCCACCGTAATTAATATCGATTTTGTGCAGCTGAAATATAGCTACACAATTTAATTTTGCTGCTAAGATTTTTGACATGGCTGTTCTTAGAGATTAATGTGGGATTTAATGAAGGATTTGGGCTCTCATCTGTGATGTTCCCTCATCCCGTCGTGTGCCGCAGACGCGCTGCTGGCTGCTTTGCCACATGGCTCTGGCTGCTGGCCCCAGGGCAGCGAGCCCTGTGCCCACGGCGGGTCCCAGCAGGGCACACATGCCCTGAGTCACTGAGGGGACAGCCACAGGACACACGGCAGGACAGACAGCTGGGCAGGGCAGTTCACAGCCCCCAGAACACGGGCAGCCAGTGACCCTGCCCAGCAGGGACAGGAGAGCGTGGACAGCAGGGCTGGGGACAGGGAGGGCTCCTCTCCTGGAGCCCTGAGGTGCCAGCCCCAAACACAAGTGTAAATTGTCTTGTCTGAGCTCCAGAAAGAACAAGGAGGGGCTTGTGACCCCTCAGCCCCTTCATTCAGGACCCAGGACCCGCAGCCACAGGAAAGGGCAGAGCAGGGTCTGGCCCTGGGGCTCAGGGTGGCACTGTCCTTGCCAGCGTCTCTGTGGGGACACAGCACGTGGAACAGCGACCATGTGGCCAAAGCAGATTTTTCGCTTATCAAATCAAGGAGCAGCTGGATTAGAAGATTAGAAACCAAATTAATTACTAATGACTTCCTGGGGCCTGGGTGGTTGTGGCAGGAGTCTCCAGGCAGTGGCAGTGCCGGTGGCGCCGGGCGGGCGCTGGGGACCAGCAGCAGCAGGCAGAGGGACGAGTGTGCAGAGCCAGGGACAGGCTGGCCCTGCTGGGGCTGTGTGCCACACGGCCGGGCCACTGCCAGCCTGGTACAGCCGGGGCTGTGTGCCACACGGCAGGGCCACTGCCAGCCTGGCACAGCCGGGGCTGTGTGCCACACGGCAGGGCCACTGCCAGCCTGGCACACTGGGGACAGTGCCCTGCTCCTGCCTGGCTCCTGACTATCCACCTGGAGCCCAGCCCAGGAGGAACTCGGCTCAGGGGCACCCCATGGACCCTCCAGCCCTCGATGGGAGCGCACTGCTCCCATTTCCCCATTTCCCCGAGGGATTTTGCTCCCTCCTGTGTCCGTGCTGTCAGTGTCCATCCCTGCAGCGGGGCCCAGGAGCGGCTGAGGGCTGGTGCTGCTGGCACAGTGAATGCAGAGGGTGAGCACACACAGGGAAACAGCCACTCCTGTCCCCCTGCCAGGACAGCCGGGCCACTCGCCATCTGCTTCCTGACCTGGATATTACACTGCCCTGGATGATGAAATACGGAAATGGAAGAAAGTTTTCTTCTGCCTGCCAGAGCCTTTTGCTCAAGTGAGCAAGGGCCAGGCAGAGGGATGAAGGGACAGAAGGAGGGCTGGAAGGATGGAAGGACAGAAGGACATCATGGAGAAGAGTGAGCCAGGTAACAGGCTGACCTCTGGATGGAGGCTGGGTTGTTTTTGACCAGTTACCTCACAGCTGCCCAGGGATCTGGAAGCCCTGAGGTCCTGGGCAGAGCACAGGGCAGTCCCAGCCAGTGCAGCCACTCCAGCCCCTGGCATCCCTGCTCCTCGGGGCCAGCCCACCGAGACCACTGCCACCTCCCGTGGGTGTGGGACACAATGGGGACAGCTCTGCACAGATGGCACTCACTGCAGGGCCCTGTGCAAGGCTGCCAGAGCACCCTGCCCGCTGGGCAGCCCCAGCTCCACACACTTCTTACACTGGGATAATTGGTTTAACAGAGATTGCTGGGTCACTAATTACGGAGACCACTGAACAGCATATCTCAGCTTAGGGATACAATTAAAAGTTCACCCTAATTAATCAGAGGTAATTAACAGACCTTGCATTTCTCTGACATTAATTAATCAAGGAATCCCAAGCAAATCAATATAGGCAGGGGGGAGTCAGGGGACAGAGGGAGTGGGTGTTGTGCTCCCTGACACACTTTTCTGGGCGGGGAGCAGAGCTGGGGCCCCCACAGCAGCCCCAACTGCATCTCTGTGTCACCCCCTGCCCACTGCCAGGGCTGGACCCCGCTCTGCTCCCTCCTGAGGGTGGCAGTCAGTGTGGCCACAGTGACGCAGGGCTCGGGTCCGGCTGGCCAGTGTCAGAACCGCAGCATTGCCACCGGCACTGCGAGGATCTGCTCCTGCAGGGTCCTGTGTCCAGCCCCCCAAAATCCCCATACTCTGCTCCAGTGTCCTCCCCAGGCTGGCACAGCAGCAGTGCCCAGAGGACACGGGGCAGTGGCCGGAGCCCCGCGGGCCCTGGGCTGGCTTGGCCGCTGCTGCTGTGCCAATCGTTAGCCGTGGTTTGGCTGCAGCTGCCTCATCTCCATCTCCCCGAGGAGATGTGTATTGAGATAATCCAGACACGATGATAGATGGACATCGGTGCCTTGTGTATGGATCTGGCTGGGGGTTTGCAATATTTTGCTGCTAAGGAAGCCCTCATTTGTGGCGTGATCGAGGACCCCGTGCCAAATCAAGGAAATTGATGTGCTTGTAGTAGGAAACTTAATCACCAGAGGGGAAATGCCCACCTCGTTTTTCTCATGAAAGAGGAATGCAGTGCTTTGATTTTTGGCTCTAGTATAAACAGGGTGTGATTAAATATTGTTTCCCCACTCTTTGTTGTCATTAATCAGGATATAGCTGCAAGCGCTGGGCGTGACGTGGGGACACTTGCTTTGATTCCTCAAGTTCTTAAATGGTTTTGTTCTCTTCTCAATCCCATTAAAAATAGCAGGCGGGGTGTTCAAAGTGCTCCTGCTGGAGAGCGCTCCTGATCTGAAGGATGCGCGCTCGGGGGGGACGCGCCTTCGGCTGGGAGCGCGCCCGCCTGCAGGAGCGGCACCGCCGAGCCGGGCAGAACCGAACCGGGCCAAGAACAACTGAACCGGGCCAAGCACCGCTGAGCCAGGCAGAACCGAGCCAGGCCAAGCACAGCCGAGCCGGGCAGAACCGAGCCGGGGCAAGCACGGTCTAACTGGGCTGAGCACAGCCAAACCAGGCCAAGCACAGCCGAGCTGGGCAGAACCGAGCCAGGCCAAGCACGGTCTAACTGGGCCAAGCACGGCCGAGCCGGGCAGAACCGAACCGGGCCAAGCACAGCTGAACCGGGCCGAGCACAGCTGAACTGGGCAGAAGCAAACCAAGCCAAGCATGGCTGAACCAGGCCAAGCACCACCGAGCCGGGCAGAACCGAGCCGGGCCAAGCACAGTCTAACTGGGCCAAGCACAGCTGAACCGGGCCAAGCACAGTCTAACTGGGCCAAGCACAGCTGAACCATGCCAAGCACAGTCTAACTGGGCCAAGCACAGCCTAACCGGGCCAAGCACAGTCTAACTGGGCCAAGCACAGCCTAACCGGGCCAAGCACAGTCTAACTGGGCCAAGCACAGCTGAACCATGCCAAGCACAGTCTAACTGGGCCAAGCACAGCCTAACCGGGCCAAGCACAGTCTAACTGGGCCAAGCACAGCTGAACCATGCCAAGCACAGTCTAATTGGGCCAAGCACAGCTGAACCATGCCAAGCACAGCTGAACCATGCTAAGCACAGCCAAGCCGGGCCAAGCACAGCCAAACCGGGCCAAGCATAGCTGAACTGGGCCAAGAACAGCTGAACCAGGCTGAACCGGGCTGAGCAGGCTCAGCCTGTGTGCTGGAGAGAATCGCTCATCAGCCGGGGCAGTGCCAGCCCTGTTGGGCGCTCAGTGCCCGCTCTGGCCAGCACGGGCACCGGGCACTGAGCTGCCTGTCCCCAGCAGCCTCGGGGGCTGCGTTCTCACCTGGCATGGGACAGCCAGAGCCTGACCCAGGTGCAGAGCAGTGCCGGAGGCTGCGGGGAGCAGAGGGCAGGAGCAGGGCGAGAGAGATCAGCACAGGTCAGGGGCACAGCTGACCCTGCAGCCCCTCTGCCCGCCCAGGCTGGCAGCGCCCGCGGCTCCGTGCCCGTGTCAGCCCTGCCCGGCGGCCGACTGCAGGGCACCGCGACTGGGAGCTCATTCTTCCCTCCCACCTGTGCCCTTCACTCACTCACAGCTCCGGAGCCCATGGAAATGCACCAGAAACTGCTGTCAAACGAGTTAATTTTAGTGCAAAGCTGCCACCAAAGCTTCTGCTGTTCTGCCTGTCACAGCCTCTCGTGTCTGGTGCAGCCGTGCCCCTCTCCCTCCCTGCCTGCCCCACTCGTGCCCTGCCAGCATCCCCACGGCGAGCCCGGCTGGGTGCAGGTGCCCTCGGGGTCCCCAGCCCGGGGATGTCAGGCAGGACACTTCAGCTGTAAAAGCCTCCAGCAGTGCAGGGCTGGCAGCACAGGGTTGGTGTTGCCTGTACCTTGTGCATTGCTGGCTCTGCGGGGTTCAGGTGGGTGCCCCGTGCTGTGGCCAGTTCCCCTGTACCTGAGCCGTGTGGTCACTCTCCTGGAGGGAACAAGAGGAGGGACCCACTCCCAGGTGCCCATGGCTCAGGTGGTTGGTACTGGTTTTGCAGAGACCCCTCCTGGGTCAGGCACTGCCACCTCCACAGCCCAAGGGCTCTGCCAGCACTTCTGCCCTCCTGGCCTTTCATGGCTTTTAAAGGGGGCAGTGTCACCTCCTGGCACACGGGGGGGACCCTCAGTGAAGTGAGGAAGAAGAGGGCAGGCCTTCCTCCACGCAGTGATGGTGCCAGGGGAGGCAGCAGTGTTGGGAACAAGAGTGAGTTACCCAGGCCTGTGCCTTCAGTGGGAACGGGGCAGATCACTTCTGATTTTCTGCCTTCCAGTTTACGTAAGGCAAGGACGGGGTTACAGAGCTGAGGAAGAGCTGGGCTGAACATGAGGTGACACTGAAAACAAGCTTCAAAAAAATTTTACCAGCTTGTGTTTGAGCACAGATTCCTCATTTGCAGTTAAATATAATTGTGAAGGTCTGTGAGCCAGAGAGATATTTCTAGTTATTGGAGAACTAGCTCCTGCCCCTGTGATCCCCCAGGAATGATAATGAGATTTACCCTAAGCAGGCGCTGCAGAGAGCCTGGGAGAGCTCTGTGCAGCAATGGTGTGTGGTGAGAGCAGGGATGGTTACAGGGTCCCCGCCTGCCGCAGCACGCACATGAACCCAGCAACTGCATCGTTCTGCGTGCTGCTCCCCCGAGCCTGGCGCTGACAGCCCCGAGCTGACAGCCCCTGCAGCACCAGCGAGGGCTCTGGGCCCTGGGGCAGGAAGGATGCTCATGGGGACAGGGAGCATCCAGCCCCCCTGGGGAACCAGGACACAGGGAACTGTGTCCAGATCTGCCTCCTCCAGGTTCTGGTGCATTTCCAGCCCAGCATGGCCGGCAGGTGCCCAGGCCCACGGACAAGATTGAGCCCAGAGTCCCAGAGCAGCTGCCTTCCCTGCCCAGGTGGGAAGGCTGGGACAGAGACAGCCTGGCCTGGCACTGGCACTGTCGGGGGAGCAGCAGTGGCCCGGCGTGGTGGCAGAGCTGTCCCCAGTAGGACTGTCCCCAGCAGGACTGTCCCCAGCAGAGCTGTCCCCAGCAGAACTGTCCCCAGCAGGACTGTCCCCAGCAGGATTGTCCCCAGCAGAACTGTCCCCAGCAGGACTGTCCCCAGCAGTATTGTCCCTAGCAGGACTGTCCCCAGCAGAGCTGTCCCCAGCAGGATTGTCCCCAGCAGGACTGTCCCCAGCAGGACTGTCCCCAGCAGGACTGTCCCCAGCAGGACTGTCCCCAGCAGAGCTGTCCCCAGCAGGATTGTCCCCAGCAGGACTGTCCCCAGCAGGACTGTCCCCAGCAGGATTGTCCCCAGCAGAGCTGTCCCCAGCAGGACTGTCCCCAGCAGGACTGTCCCCAGCAGGATTGTCCCCAGCAGAGCTGTCCCCAGCAGGACTGTCCCCAGCAGGACTGTCCCCAGCAGGACTGTCCCCAGCGAGCTGTCCCCAGCAGGATTGTCCCCAGCAGGACTGTCCCCAGCAGGACTGTCCCCAGCAGGATTTTCCCCAGCAGAGCTGTCCCCAGCAGGACTGTCCCCAGCAGCGCTGTCCCCAGCAGAGCTGTCCCCAGCAGGATTGTCCCCAGCAGGACTGTCCCCAGCAGGATTGTCCCCAGCAGGACTGTCCCCAGCAGGATTGCCACCAGCAGGACTGTCCCCAGCAGGACTGTCCCCAGCAGGATTGTCCCCAGCAGGACTGTCCCCAGCAGAGCTGTCCCCAGCAGAGCTGTCCCCAGCAGGATTGTCCCCAGCAGGATTGTCCCCAGCAGAGCTGTCCCCAGCAGAGCTGAACCGTGGCTGCTCCGAGGGGCAGGAGCTCGGAGGGGGCCGGCACACCCCTGCCCACCTCGGTTATGGTCTTTGCAGCGTCAGTGACAGATATGTAAGGATTAAATTGCAGTAATCTCTGTAATCTACTCAGTGAGATTAAAACCTCCCCCCGCCCCCAGACTTTATCCCTTTCATTCCAGGACTCTTGAGCAGTGATTACAGCCGGGGGAAGCCATTTAGCTTTTAAGCACCACTCCATCCTGCTTAAAAATGCATTTCAGAATCAAATGAGTTTGTGCAGCACAGCCAGGGCTGGCTGCTCCGGCTGGGCAGGAGGCTCAGAATTAGGACCAAAGTAGCTTGAGTCAGAGTCAAAATTAAATTTATTGTTTCTGACCTTATTGAGAATACAGTGCATTTACAACTGATTAATGAGGCTTAACAAGAGTTCAGACCCAATTCAAGGCAGCTCCACTGCCTGCACTTCCATCCTGCTGTCTGAGGAGCCCTTTGAGACCCCTCTGCCTCTAGGAGACCCCGAAGTGCAGAGCTGGGAGATGTGCCAGGTGGGGTGTGAATGACCCGAGGGGCTGTGCAGCAGGATGAGCCCTCAGAAGCAGCTCGGGGCCAGGGCAGCTGAAGAGCCATTATTTGATGGGACTGAGCACCAGTTCCATCCTCTGCAGCACCCAGCTGTGGCTCTCAGCAGGCCAGGATGGAGCAGGGGGACACCGAGGGGAGGGAACCCCTCAAATGCTGACACAGTGATCCTGGAGACTTTGGGATGAGGATGCAGCCCCAGCGTGCTCACAGTGCTTGGGAACAGCTGAGTCCTGCTGGCCTGTGCCCCCCAGAGTGTCCCCAGTATCCTGGGGATGTGGAACAGGTCTCTGATCCCCATCCGTGTGTCCTCCTGGCCCCTCACTGCTGCCCATGGATCTGCATCCCCCTGCTCCACTGCCCGACTCCAGAATGACAAAATGTCCTTTCAGCAGCTCCAGGTTCCCTGCCAGGACAAGGAGAACAGGGAAGGACTTCAGCAACAGGCCCAGAGGCTGGAACAGCTCAGCCCTGGCTGCCCTGCAGCACTGAGGATCTCCCTGCCCATGAACATTCCCCATACAGGGGTAGGTGGCAATTTGTCAGCGCAGAACCAAAAGGTTCTTTATGACATAAATATCAGACACAGAAAACTGGACTAGCAGTGACACTTCGGTGCTGAGCGCTTTCTTTGGCTCTGAAATAAATTCTAAACTTGCTCTGTTCTGCCATCAACATGGAGACATAATGGGCAGGACACCACGTTTAATCTTATTTGCTGTTTCTACTGTGCACTTTATTGCTTCCCTATTCTTTCAGGCTTCATGTGCTCCTGGCACAAACTTTGTTTATTTCTGTAATAATTTACTGATCCCTACACTTGGGCAGCTCTTCTCTCTGCCTGCCTGGCAGGTGTTTGTGTTGGGCTGAGCCCTGGGCCAGGTCCTCCCTGGAAAACACAGAGCTGTGAGCCCCACCAGTGGTTCCTGCTGCTGTCAGCTCATGCTGAGGTGAGGTCAGTCTCTCAGAGGGGAACAAGGCAAAAGGGCTGGCCTGAGGCTGAACACAGCTCCAAATCCCGTCCTTGGTGTCTGTGTCACGAGTGCTGCTCGGCCACAGCCCCACGGTCCCACGAGCCCAGTGCTGCTCTGAGCAGGGAGGGGCTGCAGGGGCCACGCTGGAGAAACTTTTGATTTTCTGCCTTTTGATTCACCCAGAGTTTACCCCGGGCAAACCAGCATCGAGGAGCTGCAAGTGGCCTGGGAAGGATGGGATGCTGGGGGTCCTTCAGGGTTAATGTCAGACAAGGCACAGGGTTTCTAGCTGCTTTGGTAAATCCCAGTAGAGCAGGAGATTGGAGAGCTTGGCAGGGATGAAGGAGGCAAGATGGGAAAGATCTGCTTGGGAACAGAGCCAGGGACCCAGGAGAGATGGGGAGGGGAGGAAGCACTGGTGGGACCCTGAGAAGTGGCTGAGGAAAGGTGAGGAGGGGATGGATGGTGTGAGGCTGGGAGCAGGATGCAGCACCAGCTCCACAGAGGATGGGGTGAGGGGGGCAGAAGGAGGCAGGATGTTTTCCAGAGCTCCCAGTTCTTCCTCCAGCCCCCACGCTGCTGAGGAGAGGGAACTTTCTGCAGGGGTCCAGGGGACTCTTTCCTCCTGCAATGCCAGTGCCTGGCACCCTGCTCTGGGGATCCCACTGGGGCTGGCTCCCGGGGCTCTGCCAGCACAGGCAGCAGGGCTGGGAGCGTGCTGATGGCACCAGAAAGCTGTTGTTTATGTGGCGTGGGGTGTAAACAGCAAACATGTAATGGGAAAGACATGCCCTGCGCGGATACAAAGACTGGAAGCAAAATTGTCGGCTTTACAAAACATTCCTCCCTTGCAAGCAGAGAAACCTGGAGGTGTTGAGGCATCCGCAGCAGCTTTATTTATCCAGACGCCTCTAATGTTCATGCTTAGGCAATGTGTCTGCTGCCGAGGCTGGATCACCACATGGAGGTGGTGATCTAAAATGGAAAAAGCAACTTTTCCACAGATTTGGCAGTTTGTCATGGAGAGGAACTAAGTGATGGACACTTTCCACCGTGGAAAGCAGAACCTGCCGGTGCCTGGCCCCTCGGGTACCTGCAGTTGGCCAGGCAGGGCAGTGGCCCTGGAAAGGAGGCTGAAGTCCTGTGTGCTCTGTCAGTGCCAGGGCCCTGCACTGGCTCTGGTGCAGCACGAGTGGTGGGAGAAGCAGCTCTGGGTGCGTTCCCATCAGTCAGGGATCACCCAGGGCTGTGGCTCCATCCCCTGCTTCGACCCACACAGAGGGGCTGGGGCTCAGCCCTGCCCGGCACAGCCCAGTGTCCCAAAAGGAAAAACCCGTGGGTCACTGAGGATGATGAGGTTTCTCTCCACGAGGACAGAGCCCATCCTCTAGATCCAGAGCTCTCCTGAGGCAACAGGATACTTCTTGCTGGAAACTCCATTCCTGCTCCCAGGGAGGAGCAGTGCCGCTGCTCCCGCACCAGCCCAGGTGAGAGGCTGCAGGCAGCTCTGCTTTTCATTTTTTTCTCCATTGTTTCTCACGTCTGCACCGGGTTCTGGGTGCTGCACAGGAGGGAACCTGGACTGGGTGCCGGGAGCTGCGGCATCCTCGTTTGTGTCGGGCCGGCACTTGTCGCCCGTCGCTCCCTGTCATCATCCTTCCTCCCAAGGAACAAGACAAGTAGTTTTCTGCAGCTGATCAAGCCTCTAGTGCTGAAAAAGCAGGAGCGATGGCTGCTAATGTCTAAGCGGTGCCGCACGCAGCCCTTTGGCTCAGCAGGAGCAGCCAAGCCTGGGATGCGCAAGAGGAAGGAAAAGGAGAGCCGGGGATGGGGATGGAGCAGTCTGCACTCAGATTCTGCCACAGCCGCTGGGCTTCGGGTCAGCCTGCATGTGGGGCATCCGACCCGGGACAGGCGGGGCTGAGCAGCCCCAGCCCGGCACTGAAATTGAATTCATGCGTCACTCCAAAGCTTTTCCCTCCTACTTACCGGCGGCACGGCGGCGGCCGATGGCTGCTCCTCCTGCCCTTGCCGAGGACAGAAGCGACTGCTGCCGTGGGGCGGCCCCGCCGCGCTCCCCTCGGGGAAGGATGGCTCGGGCAGCGCGGCTCCGGCTCCGGGCTGGGGCATCCCGGGGACCGCCCGGGACCCTCGCAGCCCCGAGCCGCGGCTGCCGCTCCCGGCCGAGGGCTGCTCACACCATCCCGGCGCTGGTCCCCGCTCTCGGGCGGAGGATGCGCGGCTGCGGGAGGCGCCGCTCCGCACCCAGCCCCGGCTGCACAGCGCGGCTGCGAGCGGCTCGGGGCTGGACGTGGGGGCACAGCGGGGCACGGCCGGGCAGGACAGCGTGAGCGGGGACGGGACGATCGCAGCGGCAGCGGGCAGGGCAGGGCAGGGCAGGGCAGGGCGGGCAGCGGGACCGGCCCGGTGCCGGGAGGAAGGGCTGTGAGCCGCGGTACCCCCGGCCCGGCCCGGCCCGGGGGAGGCACCGGCCGCCGAGCGGCCGCGGGGGCTCCGGGAGGCGCTGACGTCAGGCGGCCCCTTAAATAGCGCCGCAGCCGCCGCTGCCCCGGCACTTCCCGCGGAGGCAGCGCGGAGTCGCCGCCGCCGGTGGCGGGGATGGCCGCGGCAGGGCGGCGGGCGCAGGGGGGCCGGGGCGGGCGCAGCCCCCTCGGGCGGCCCGGCCGCGCCCCAGCGTAGCCGCGGGAGATGCCGGAGCGGCCGCGCCGGGGCCGGGGCTCCGGGCCGGGGCCCGCCGTGCCCGGCGGCGCGGCCCCATGGAGCCATGGCGCGTAGGGCGCCCAGCGGGCGGGCCCCGGCCGTGGCTCCGGCTCCGTCCCGGCGGCTGGCAGGGAGGGTCCTCGTCCTCTTCACGCTGTCGCTGTCCTGCTCGTACCTGTGCTACAGCCTCCTGTGCTGCTGCGGCAGCCCCGCCGCGCCCCGCGCCCGCTGCCCGCCCGCCCGCGCCGCCGCCGCCGCCAAGAAACTTCTGCAGCAGCCCCGGGCGTGCGGACGGGCACCCCCAGCCCCGCCGGCCGGCAGCGCCCCGGGCCCGGCCCGCCCCGGCACCAAGCGCCTGCCGCGGGCCATCGTGGTGGGCGTCAAGAAGGGCGGGACCCGCGCCGTGCTGGAGTTCATCCGGGTGCACCCCGAGGTGCGCGCTCTGGGCACCGAGCCCCACTTCTTCGACAGGAACTACCACCGCGGGCTGGAGTGGTACAGGTGAGGGCGGGGGGCTGCGGCACCGGCCCCCGCCCGCCCCCTTGGGCACCCCTTGTCCCCGACCCCCCCGGCCCGGAGCATCCCCCCCGGCCCGGAGCATCCCCCTGGCCCGGAGCATCCCCCTGGCCCGGAGCATCCCCCCCGGCCCGGAGCATCCCCCTGGCCCGGAGCATCCCCCCCGGCCCGGAGCATCCCCCCCGGCCCGGAGCATCCCCCCGGCCCGGAGCATCCCCGTCCCTGCACACCGCGGGCTCTCGCCCGCCCGTCCCCTCTCCTCTCCCGGCGCTCTCGCTCTCGGTGCGGGCTCGGCTCCGCGTTCCTCGGGCAGTCCATGGAGCCGGCGGGGCGGGAGCGGCCGGAGCGGTCCCGGCGGGCGGTGGGCGCTGTCGCCCGGCCGCACTCGGAGTTTTCCTTGATCTCCTCTTGCTGGAGCCGAGCGGGTCGCGGCTCGGTCCTGCCCGTTCGCCGGGGCTCTGGGCTGTACCCAGGAGCCGGGACGGTGCCGGGGCATCCATTCCATCCCGTCTGAGCAAACATTTGCCTGGGTGAACGGCTCTCCAAAAGGCGAGTGCCTGTGCACAGGACGCACGGCTGTCCTCCCGCACCCTGCTCGCTGCCGGCAGCTTCTGCTGCCCGGTTTGATCGCTGGCTCCTGAGAGGAGCAGTCCTTGCCCTCTGCCATCCCATCTCTCTGAACTCCAGTAACTGTGGATCTGTGTGGAATCTCTAATAATTTGCAGAGGTCAGCGAGCGTGTCTCCAGCAGGAGATGGGGTTTTAGTTTCCGCAGGGCTTTTGAGAGGTGCAGTGGGCGCTCTGGGAGAGGCAGAAGTGCTGCTGTAAGCAGCTCACAGCGCCCGTGGGCCCTGGGGTGCTGCCAGCCATTCCCCCCTGCTCCCTGTGCTTCCCACCCAGTGTACCAGTGAGTGTTTGCTGTGCTGTTCTGGAGTGCTGGGTGTGTTCGGGCAAGGTCCTGCGGCTTCTGCCTCGGGAAGCAGAGGGGCCCTTGGCCCGGCCCCGGGTGCTGGTAGCTCAGAGCAGGGGCAGGGACTCTGGCATTGCCCGTGTGTCAGAGCACTGTGCGGGTGGAGGAGGCACCTGTGGGGCCACGCCAGGCTCCCTCCATCTCCACAGCATTTCCTGGCGGAGATGTCCCCAGTTCCAAAGCAGGTCAGTGCTCAGTGGCAAGCAGGCGTGGGGTCAGTGACACTGCTCACTCCCAGCTCTGCTCAGGTCCTGGCAGCTGGGATGGAGCCTTGAGAGGCACTCAGGCACTGCATGGAGAGAATGATCAGAATGATCTGCAGTGTCCTGCTGGGTCACAGCCGACCCTGCAGCCAGGAATGGGCAGATCTTTGGTGCCAGCACTGGTGGCAGGTGACAGGAGAGCCAAGACAGGCGCAGGTGAAGCTCACTGAAGCTATTTCCCTCTCCTGAGGCTGTCCTGCATTGCCCTGTTCCTCAGAGAGTAGCTACAGCAACATCCTTCACTGGCTCTTGCCCCTTGGCAGGTCTGTGCCCTTCCCACACCTTCCCCCCAACATCAGGCACTGTCACCCATCCTGCACCCCCACAAAGCCAGCAGCAGTGAGCAGCCCTGCAGCACAGGCATGAGAGGACAGTGCTTTCTCTGGAAGATGCCCAGAGTGGCAGGATGGGTGACAGAGCAGAATACGGGTCCTGGCTGAGCCCCTCGCTCAGAGGGGAGCTGCATGGGCTCAAAACCTGGCTGGGAAGCAATCCCCCAAATCCTGAGCTGGGATCCTTCCCTGCATCCTTGTGTCTGTGATTGATGAGCTGTTTGTTCCCCCTGCGTGCTGTCAGCGTGGGCAGTGCAGGACTGAACCTGTGACACTCCCCTAGGAGGTTTGGGACACGAGCCTGCCCTGGATGAAGGGACAGACCCTGCCTGGGGCGTGCAGGAGCACCTGTGGACACCAGGAGTGGTGCTGCTGCTGCCACAGGCAGGAGCTGTGTCCTGTCCCCTCACCCTGTGGCACTGAGGGGCTGCAGCAGTGTGCAGCCAGCAGACAACTCCCACCTGATTCTCCGTGTGAAGGGGGGAGCATGGCCAGGGAGCAGTGCCCTGCCCTGGGCCTGGCTCTGTCTGGGTTGATGGAGAGATCACACCGGAGCCTCCAGATTAGTTCAGCTAAAACAATTAAATGACACTTCCTTGGTTTTATTACCTTTTTATTTTTAAACTGACAAATGTGCCAAAACTTAAGCGCAGAGGCTGCTAAAGTATAAAACGTGGAATTGATTTTCCTCCTTGCAACTGGAGCAATTAAATGTGGAGCAGGTCTAACCCACAGCGGGATCAGCTCCTGTCGCTCTGCCAAGAGCCTGGAGCAGGAGAGCAGGGTCCTGCCAGTGCCATGGCCAGGAAGGACAGAGCAGAGGCTGGGGGAGCAGATGTGGGGCTGTGAGGGAGTGCAGGGGCTGCCTGCAGGACCCCAGAGCAGGGGCTGTGCCTGGCCTGGCTGGGGCTGTCAGGGTTTCTGCTGCGGTGGAGGGTGGTGGCTGCAGGCTGCTCACAGCACACACCCTTGCAAAGGCACAGGTAAAGGCATTCCCTGATGTGTGTGAGCAGAGGCTTTGCCTGCAGGAGCCCCTGGCTGCTGAGTGCCAACTCAGCCGTGCCTGCCCCCCGTGCCCCAGTGGGGACCAAGCAGAGAGCCCGAGCTGGTCTTTGGTGCAGATGCAAGTAGCGTGAGAACGGAGCCCCTCATGCTCCAGAAATGTTGGTTACCCTTTTCTCACGTTTCCCCCTGCCCTGGCATTTGTCTGACGCAGAGGTGGCAGCGCTGGCAGAGGGGACACCTCCTGTCCTTGCCTCTCCAAATGTCACGCTTGTTCACAGCTGCTCTCGTGGTGCCTCCTGCTGCTGCCATGGCCCCGAGCAGCCCCAGCTCCCCGTGCAGGGCAGAGCCAGCCCTGGGCTCCCCCCGTGTGGCACCAGCACCCGGGGCTGCCCACTCACTGCCCCAGAGCCCCCAGTTCCCATCAGTCTCTAATCCACCTCATTAGCTACAGATACACTACAGGAAAGATATTTTTAGCAAGGTCTGTTTTAAGACAACTGAAACCAAACAGCAGCTACTGGGGAATATCGATTCATTACCAATCCTGCACTAAATGTTCAATATTGAGCTTTTTCCTGCTGCAAGCAGTGGGGGCCAATAACCTTCAATATTTTCCAGAACACAGGGAAGATGGTGCGATTTAAATTGCCGTTAATTTTGAGTAGGGGCTCTAATTGCAGCATCTCGGGGTGCAGTTTTCCTCCTCAGGATTCCTGAGTGATCCTGTGAGATGCTCCAGAGTTGTTTTCACAGAGAGGGGATTTTCCTTGTGGCTGCAGCAGCAGCAGGCTGAGCCCGGCTCCCACCCACCCTGCCCCAGCTGAGCCCGGAGGTGGCACTGGCACAGGGCAGAGCCCGTCTGGTTCTGCACAGACCCACCTGCCTGCACCCCCTGATCCCAGGGGCGGCCCTGGGCCCAGCTTGGCTTCCCCAGCAGGTCCTGGGCACTGCTGGAGTCCCCGGGTTTGGGATGCTCCGGGCGGTGAGCAGCGCAGGGAAGGCTGGAGCAGGGGCTGCCCTGGCTGGGAGTGTGGCCGTGTCCCCCCCGTGTCCCCCCCGTGTCCCCCCCGTGTCCCCTGGCCTGCGGGAGGACAAGCAAGCCAGGAGCCGGCAGAGCCGCTCCCCTGCAGACGCTAATTGACGCTAATTGCTCCCGGCTAATGGCCGGGCTGGCGCGCACACAAATGGGAGCCCATTAGGCTTTGCCCGGCACATGTTTGCGGGCTTTACTGACAGTGCTATGGGTAAAGTTAATTAGCGAGAGGAGAGGAAGGCAGCAGCTTCAAGGATGCTTTGAAATTTCCTGGAGTTCAGAGAGAGCCCTGGCTCTGGGGAATGGGCGTGGAGCCCCTGGCAGAGCCTGGTGCGTGGGCAGTGTCCTTGGAGGGCAGCGAGCCCTGGGCACTGCCCTGCCCGGACAGCAGAGCCGCTGTCCTGACAGAGCTGAGAGTGCTGCTGTCCTGAGAGTGCTGCTGTCCTGAGAGTGCTGCTGTCGTGACAGAGCCACTGTCATGACAGAGCTGCTGTCCTGCCCCAGCATGGACCAGCGCTGCCAGCCCCTCACTGGGGCCAGGAGAGCTTCCCTCTCAGAGGAGCTCATGAGCTCATGGGTGCCCAGCCTTTGGAGTTAAGGAATCCTAGCTCAGTTCCTTGTCCTTGTTTGTAAATGCTGCAGATTGTTCTCACCTTTGCTTTGGAAGCACCAAATTCAGCTGGTGGCCTGGCACGCCATGGGCTTGTGAGTCTGGTGGGGAAAGGATCCCTGGCCCTGGGTGTCCGTGGTGGGACCCGGCCCTGGCCACAGTGTGAAGGGCAGTGGCACTGTGCCCTTTGGAAAGGAAACTCTTGACTTAAAGGACACTGCAAATCTCTGGAGCATTTAAATGATTAAAAATGAATCAGCAACAAAGTTAATTACTGTGTTCGCTCTGCTTTTATGCATGGAAATGTCCCTCATTAGCTCTCTGCAAGCACTGGTGTAAATTCTTTGAACATAAACATTTATTAAAGGGAGCTGCTCCATCATTAAATCCTGGCTGCTGTAGCGTGGGGTGGTGGCAGCAGGGCCATGGCTGGTGTCTGTAGCTGTGCCCTGGTGTGGTCCTGCAGCCTGGGGTGCAGCCAGCCTGTCCTGTGGGCAGGGCTGAGCCCACTCTGGGCCAGCTGTGCCAGCTGTGCCAGCTGTGCCAGCCAGGGGCTGCAGCCGCCACCAGGGCATGGCTGTGTCCTGCATGGCCCCTGCGCTGTCTCTCAGCTTTTTATTGTCCCCACACCTCAGTTTCTCACGTTTAACCAGTTTTGTTTAAACTTCCCAAAGCTACCAGAAGCTGCTTTGCTGGAACTTTCACCCAGCACTGCCACTCTGCTGAGCAGGGGTGCCAGGCAGGAGCTGATGGTGCTGCCAGCTGTGTGTGCAGCCTTGGCACGGCACAGCACGGCATGGCACAGCACGGCACGGCACAGCACAGTCCTGCTGAGAGCAGAGCTGGCCCCAGTGCTCCCCGTGCTCATGTCCCAGCACTCACAGCCCTGTCACCCTCTGTGCTGGTGGCGTCAGGGGAGCGCAGAGCTGCCACCACAGGCGCTGGCACTGGGGACTCTGCCAAATCCAGCAGTTTGTTTTTATGGTGCTGAGCAGATGGAGCAGGATGGCACACAGCAACCCCTGCCCACAGCAGGCAGGGCTGCCCCGGGGCTGGCATGGGATTCTGGGGCACTGCCCTCCCGTCTGATGTGCAGAGTCTCAGCTGTGTGGTGAGGTTTGGTACCGTGGTGAGGTTTTGGTTTTGTACCGTGGTGAGGTTTGGTACCATGGTGAGGTTTTGGTTTTGTACCGTGGTGAGGTTTTGTACCCTGGTGAGGTTTTGGTTCTGTACCGTGGTGAGGTTTGGTACCGTGGTGAGGTTTGGTACCGTGGTGAGGTTTTGTACCATGGTGAGGTTTTGGTTTTGTACCGTGGTGAGGTTCTGTACCGTGGTGAGGTTTGGTACCATGGTGAGGTTTTGGTTTTGTACCGTGGTGAGGTTCTGTACCCTGGTGAGGTTTGGTACCATGGTGAGGTTTTGGTTTTGTACCGTGGTGAGGTTTTGTACTGTGGTGAGGTTTTGGTTTTGTACCCTGGTGAGGTTTGGTACCGTGGTGAGGTTCTGTACCGTGGTGAGGTTTTGGTTTGGTACCGTGGTGAGGTTTTGTACCGTGCCTCCCTGGGAGTGTTTCACGCGTGTTCGACATCAAAGCGGCGCGGGCAGTGAGGGAGCGCATGTTTCTTTAATGTGGGAGTGTTGTAGGGGCTGCAGGGTGCCCAAAGGCAGATTATAACAAAATTAATAATTCAGGGCTCGGAAAGGTGCTGGGGAGGAGTTAACCCCTTCAGGGCTGCCTTCATGCTGCCACAGCCAGGCCAGGCTCTGTGTTGCTGCTGCCCAGCAGCTCTGGGGTGCTGGGTTTGTGGGGGCTCTGCTGGCTCTGGGGGCCCCAGGGCACAGCAGGGCACAGCAGCTCCCCTGGGCTGTCCCCACGTGTGTCCCCATGTCACCAACGTGGGCAAACACGACCTCTGAATCTGGGCTGAAGGGAGTGTTCATGCCCGTACCAAATGGCACTAAAGGGCTTTAGGAATTGGGCAGCTCTAGTGAAAGTAATCTCTAATTCAGGAGGAATTAATGCTGTCCCTGCAGCAGAGCAGTGTGCAGTGCCCCAGCCGTCCTCCCCCCTCCGTGTCCCCATGCTGGCAGCAGCTGGCTCAGCACATGCCAGCAGACAGAGCCAAGGGCAGCTGGGGACAGCAGCGGGGCACAGGACAGGTCCATGGAGCGCAGGATGTGTCCGTGGAGCAGCAGGAGCAGCTCCTGGCTGAGCCCTGGCCATGCAGCTGTGGCACTGTGGGCCAGCACCAAGAACCTCCACACCTCCACCTGCCAGCCGGCCCTAAAGCTGTGTGACATGCTATTTGTATGCAAATAACCCTGCCAATGCACAAGTCCAAAAATATTATTTTAAAGTCTGGTGTAATTAAGTTTGCCATGCATTTCCCTGCTCCTGCAGCCCTGGGGATCCTGCTGTTAGCGGGAAAATGAATGCCTGGATGACATCTCTCCCCCTTGCATGGCTTCACTGGTGATTTATTTATCTGCCCGTGCTGTGTTTTGTTGTCTCAGCAGTCTCTGTTGCTCAAGAGCAGCAAACACTGGGAGTCCATTTAAAAAGAAAACCAACTCTTGTCTCATTTCAGTAATTTACTATGCAGAGGTTTTGTGTTTTTCATAATGAATTAGAACCTGTAATTTTGTATTTTGAATGCATGGACCTAATAACTCACGTAATGAAAGTCTAACAGGCTTGAGGATGAGCCATTAATGAAACAGCAGTTTTATGATTCTCCACAATATATTGTAATAGTGGATCACTTACAGAGCTGTCCTGAGCTGATTTATGATGAAACTTGTTTGTGATGTGGAGATAGAGCCATGTGCCTGCACTGAATTAGCACTTCCTGACAGTCATTAACCAATGGGGATCGTAATCGGGATTTATGGGGTTTGAAGCAGAGCAGTGGGAAAGGCCAATTAAGAGCCATCCACGCTCAGGTACCTCAGTGAACCAGCCCTGCTAGTTTATGCTGACTAATTAGTTTGCTTTCTCTCAAATTAGGAAGCTGGTCAAGAGTGTGTGGGACGGTGCCCTCGGCATTGCCAGCACTGCTCCCATGTCCTGCATCCCTCTCTGTCCTCTTGTCACACAGGGTGTCATGAGCTGCTGCTGCATCTCCTCCCAGCCAGGTCTCTCATCAGCCCAGTGCTGCTGGCCATGGGCTTGTTTTAGGGGTGCTGGAGGTGCCAGGTCCTGGGCACTGCACTGGAATTCCTCGTGCTGTGGTGCTGGCATGGCCCTGGCAGCTCTGCTGGGTTTGGTGCACAGATAACTCAGTGCCTTGTGCTCTCCTGTGGGATGGCTGCAGAGAGGGATGGGAGCAGGAATGGCTGCAGGGAGGGATGGTTCAGGGATGGCTGCAGGGAGGGATGGTTCAGGAATGGCTGAGAGAGGGATGGTTCAGGAATGGCTGCAGGGAGGGATGGTTCAGGAATGGCTGCAGGGAGGGATGGTTCAGGGATGCCTGTAAGGAGGGATGGTTCAGGAATGGCTGCAGGGATGGATGGTGTGTTTGGTCTCCATGGTTGCTGCTGGCCTGGAAGTGGCTGGGGCAGTCAGGGTGGCATCACCAGGGCCAGGTCCCTGTGCAGGGACAAGCAGCACTGCGGGCCCAGGCAGGCAGGCAGTGCCTGGGTGTGCTGTGGGGGCTCACAGGGAGCTGAATTTGGGCTGTGCCTGCTCACACCACGGCAGCTGCTGGTGCCACAGGGCACTGCTAAGGTGTGGATGCAGCAGAAGGGTGCTGGCCTCATCCTGGCTGCCAGAACTCCCTTCCACCCCAGCCAGGCATTCCCTTACCTGCTCCCTGCCTGCTCCAGCCAGGGGACCTCCAATGCCATGAATCTGACTGCAGTGGATTTGATAGTTTACTCTAGTAATACAAGACCAATTTATAAATCTTTCCATCCCATTAGTTTTTATTTGATTTGGATGTTCAGATGTCAAAGCAAATGATTTAATTAGTGCTAAGCTGTGCTGCAGGGATGCTGCATTTCCCCCAGTCCGGTGCTCCTTGCCTGGCCTGCAGCCCAGCTCCCAATGCCAGAAGCAGATGTGTGTACCCAGGAGCCCATTTGGAGCTCCTGGGGCTGCTCAGGGCCTGGTGGGGTGGGTGATACCCTGGTGGGAACAAGCCCACATCCCTGGGCAGCTCCAGCTCCCACTGGCAGTGGCACAGCCCATTGCTCCCCAAGGCTCCTTGTGGTGCTGGTGTGGCACAGCCAGCACATTCCTGCATCCTGGCACAGGACACACGCTTGCTCCTGAGTGTGGGGCTGCCAGTGCCCCCACCCTCTGCCCAGGCTGTCCCCTGCCACTGGCACGGCCCTGGCAGTCACCGTGGCCAAGGTCCTGCACAGCTGCTGAGGGGTCTGTGCCTGCTCTGTCCCACGGGGAGGGCACTCGTCTCCACCTCCTGGTTCCTGTCCCAGCTCCTCCTTCACCATCACCCTGTGCTTGCCTGCAGGAGCCTGATGCCCCGGACCCTGGACAGCCAGATCACGGTGGAGAAGACCCCCAGCTACTTTGTCACCAAGGAGGCCCCGCGGCGCATCTTCAACATGTCCCGGGACACCAAGCTGATCGTGGTGGTGCGGAACCCGGTCACCAGGGCCATCTCTGACTACACACAGACCCTCTCCAAGAAGCCAGACATCCCCACCTTCGAGGGGCTGACCTTCCGCAACCGCAGCCTGGGGTTGGTGGACACGTCCTGGAACGCCATCCGCATCGGGATGTACGCCGTGCACCTGCAGAGCTGGCTGCAGTACTTCCCCCTCTCCCAGATCCACTTTGTCAGCGGGGAGAAGCTGATCACAGACCCTGCGGGGGAGATGGGCAAAGTGCAGGATTTCCTGGGCATCAAACGGGTTATCACAGACAAGCACTTCTACTTCAACAAGACAAAAGGCTTTCCGTGCCTGAAGAAGTCAGAGAGCAGCGGCTTGCCCCGCTGCCTGGGCAAGTCCAAGGGCAGGACTCACGTGCAGATAGACCCCGAGGTGATCGAGCAGCTTCGGGACTTTTATAGACCTTATAATATCAAATTCTATGAAACAGTGGGGCAGGACTTCAGGTGGGAGTGAGTGTCCAGGAGCAGAGCTGCAGTGACAGAGGCTGCAGGCTGCTGCGAGGAGGGGCTGGAGCCAGGACCCCCCAGCCCATCCTGCCCAGAATGGTGAGCAGGGGCAGCCAAGGGGTTCCTGTCCCTTGGGAGTCTGCAGTGCTCCAGAGTGAGCCAAGACAAGGAAGACTCAGAGTCCTGCTGCAGCCACCCAGCCAAGGGGTGAGTGCCCAGCACCGCCTGTCCCAGCGGGTCCCAGTGGCTCCTCTGTGGGGTCCTGTTTGCCCTGAGCACCACACAGCCCCCAGGGCCACGGCCCCTGCTGCAGCCCGTGTTCAGGCTGCTCCCAAGCACATCCCTCTGTGTCACACGGGTGCTCCTGGACAGTGGCACTGGGACTGTCCCTGCCAGGCTGCAGCCACTCCACTCTGCCTTTGTCACACGTGTACCCATGAGGACAGTGAGATGTATCTGCTTGACCAAGAAGTCTATGGAAAATGTTGTACTGATATTTTGTCCTGTGAATAAAGCACAGAATCCTGCTGTTACGGGTACTTTAGTGGCACTAGTTTCCTTGTTCAGCTTGTGATCCCTTCGTGTAAATAAAGTGGCTTCCACCAGTCCGTATGCATGGGCTGTTCTTAGGCCAGGGCTGGGCAGAGCTGGGGGGCCATGGGGAGCCCCCAGACCCACGGGCAGGAGAGGGAAGGGGCAGGGGCTGGGGCAGGACAGGGGCTCAGCCTGACATGACCCAGGGGACCTGTGGCACAGCCCTGCCTGGGGCTCCAGGGCCCTGGCACGGGATGGGGATGTCTCAGAGGGATGCACAGCTGAGTAGGGATGCAGAACACCATGGACAGTGATGAGTAACCAGTGAGCTCCAGCAGGACAAAACTGCAGGTTATCAGTGGGCACCTAAGAGAGCCCCATCTGCATCTCTGCCACTGCCAGGCACAGGGAAGACACAGCAGTGAGGGGAGCAGTTATGGGCAGGTGGGGGGAAAGACGGGAGTTAATGGCCATGGACAGGAAAATGGGATATTGGCTTGTATGATTTTTCCTTTAAAGGAGAAAAACATTCACAGCAAGACTCACAAATCCCAACCTCACAGTAGAAAAGCCATTTCCAATCCACTCCAAGGAGGCAAAAGGTGCCAGGTTAGATTGATCCTCCTGACAATACTGTATTAGTGGGAAATTAGAGCTGGAGCCTGAGGAAACTGCTGCGATATCAAACAATTACTTTACATTTGTCCTCACAAATGGAGGGAGCAGAAATGTGCTTAAATCAAGTATTAGCTTTCCAAAGGGTGAGCAAATGAGGGCGCAGGCAGGGCTGCACTGAAAATGCAGAGCACATTAGGAGCTCTTAAAAAATGGCTTAAAAAGCCCCAAGCAGGCAATCTGCATGCCAAGGAGGCAGGGCAGGGGTGTGATGAGGATGGAAGGGTTTGGTGGGGACCTGGAGTGCTGCTGGTTTGGTGACCTGATGCTGAGCAGAGGGAGCCCCCCTGCTTGCCCAGCCTGGGTTCTGCCCGGACAGGGGACAGGGGACAGGGGACAGGGCTGTCACACGACTTTGCAGTCATCCCTGGCACAGCAGGGCCCCAGCTGCCCCCACAGCACGGCCACTGCCCTTTGTGCTGTGTTTTGATGGGTTCACTCGGGCCTGAACCCCAGAGAGCAGCTGTTCAATATTTATCAGCTCGTAAATAGTTAAACATAATGAATGTGATTTAAGTGGTCCCTGATCCCACTCGTGCTGCAGAGCTCTTGAGAGGAGCTGGGCCGAGGGGATCCTTCCCTGGCCCTGCTCATCACACAGGTGAGCTGCCCAGGAGGAGCCGAGCCCGGGGCAGTCACAGCTCCTGCTGCAGCTGCCTCTGCTCCCCGAGCAGCCCCCTCCACGTGCAGCACCTGGTGGAACAACGCTGAGGCTCGGCATCGCTGCATAATTCATTACCTGGCAGCTAATTAGCCGCATGGGCCAATTAGTGCAGCCAGGGCTGCGGGTGCTGCAGCAGGGGATGGCACCCACAGCAGGCAGGGCTGGGTGGGCTGGCACTGCTCGATGGCACCCAGGGGTGTCAGTGGCCCCTGGACATTCTGCCAACAGCTGTGCTGGCTGTGCCACCCCGTCAGAGGCACTTC
Source organism: Catharus ustulatus (assembly GCF_009819885.2). Lineage (NCBI taxonomy): Eukaryota > Metazoa > Chordata > Aves > Passeriformes > Turdidae > Catharus > Catharus ustulatus. The sequence goes on along the minus strand of NC_046236.1, from coordinate 16,242,387 downwards.
AGCCCTGCTGGGGCCCCAGCACTGCGGGGCTCTGACCCCACACAGGTCAGTGACCAAGGAAAGGGAGCTGGCACCTGGGGGCTCTGACCCCACACGGGTCAGTGGCCAAGGAAGGGGAGCTGGCAGCTGGGGGCTCTGACCCCACACAGGTCAGTGGCCAAGGAAGGGGAGCTGATACCTGGGGGGCTCTGACCCTGCACAGGTCAGTGACCAAGGAAAGGGAGCTGGCACCTGGGAGTTCTGACCCCACACAGGTCAGTGACCAAGGAAGGGGAGCTGGCACCTGGGAGTTCTGACCCCACACAGGTCTGTGGTCAAGGAAAGGGAGCTGATACCTGGGAGTTCTGACCCCACACAGGTCCGTGGCCAAGGAAGGGGAGCTGGCACCTGGGGGCTCTGACCCCACACAGGTCCGTGGCCAAGGGATGCTACTGCCAGCTCCAGGGGAAGGGGAGCTGGCACCTCTGGTACCTCAGCTCACACCGTGTGCTGTTGAATCCTGGCCAGCCCAGAGCAGCTCCCCTGTTGTGGGTAAGTGTTGTAAGATTTTAAGGGACCTCACCACGCTCCAGCATCCCTGCAGCCAGCACGGGCTGAGGACAGCAAACGTCTCCGGCACGCTCCAGTGGCTGGAGATAAGCACAGCTTAGGGATAAATATTTACCCAGTGACTGAATGGATTCAACTGAGTTCATTCCTATTAGAGAATCTGTTAGTAATTATCTGAAGACTCGTTATTACCTGGGGACCTATAATCTCCCACAGTAATGAGTTCAAGTGGCTGCTGTGGCATATCAAGCAGGAAAGGGAAGGTGGGAAGGGGCTGCTGCCATTGCAGCAAGGGCAGGGCAGGGCTCAAGGACAATGGAACTGGCTCTGTAGCACCATGGCCATGGGGCACAGAGCTGCCACTTCCTCCCTGCAGTGGCTCAGGGATGAGCCCTGGCAGAGCTCAGGTCCAGGCAGAGCTCAGAGAGGCAAAAGCTGAGACCTGAACGGAGCTGCTGCATCCCAGCTCCAGTGGCAGCCCCAGTGGTGGGCTCTGTGCCCCACAGAGCTGGGCTGTGGCAGCATCGTCCCAGTCCTGCCACCCACAGGGACTAATTCTGCAAACCCAAACCCTTTTTGTATGACTCAACTAAAATAAAGTACCTGAGGAGCAGGATGCATGCAGGGCAGACACTGACAGATCCCACATGTGCAAGGGAGGAAAAGCCCCTCCTGGGACACATGTGCAGGGTTCCTGCCTGTCAGCAGAGGGATGGTGCCCGTGGCACTGCCCTCAGGCCATGCTCATCCCCACGTCCATCCATGCACTGCAGGGCACAGCAGCTCTGTGCAGCTCTGGCTGAAACAGCAACACAGGAGGGAAAGGGCCCAGGAGGGGCTGAGATGAGTTACTGTGCTGCTAATCCTGAGCAGGGTCTGAACTGACAGCCAAAACAATCCACCTCTCCTTGTCACACACCATGGAGCCCTGGTGGGCATGGCTGTGGTGGCAGCTCAGTCTCACACCTGGTCCGTGGTCCCTTCTCTTTGCTCCACATCTCTCCACCTTCCCTGAGTGTTGGCAGGTCCTGGTGGATTTGTGTGCTTTAAATAAATTTCTTTATTCATTTAAAACACGCTAATTTTATTTAAAACACCCAACGAGGCTGATCTCTCAGCCCCATCTCTGCCTGCCACAGAGCTGCCATGTGACACTGCTGTGTTTAGTCACAGCACTGTTATGAGACCAATCCATTCATTTGTCTCTAATCTCTAAAACAGAGATAAAATTACGTGATTAAGATCTAATTAAAGTCTAACTACCCGCTCCATGAATCACTTCAGCACAACTTTAATGGATGCCTTTCGAAGCCGTCACGCATTTGGCTTCCTTCTGTGGCCAGTGATTTCCCTGCAGGGACTGGGTCTGCTCAGGCTGATGTTTGCTCTCACTGGCTCTGATTTGGCTGGGGACCACTAAAAATGTTTACATGTGAGCGAGGAGCTCGAAAATCCATTTCTAACCAGACAGAAAATTTCATTTGACAAGCTCATTGAGATGTGCTGTGTCTCTGCAGAGCCGAGTGGAGCAGGGGGGCAGCTCAGCCACCGCCAGCCCCAGCCAGGGACAGCCAGCACTGCCACGGGCCTGCAGTGGCACACAGGCTGCTGGGTGCCCCAGTGCCCCAGTGCCTGCGTGGCTGGTGGCCAGGGCTGCACTCAATGCCATTAGCTCTCCTTGAGGAGAAAAAGCAAATTAAAGTGTTTCTCACAGCTCTTGGGTTGTCCACCCAGAGGCTCAGCCCTATAATAATGTTGATGGAGAATATTGTCATTTCCCTCTTCCCCAGCAAATCACTGCCTGTCACTGTCCCAGGCTGTCCCTGCCAGATCAACACAAACACTTTAATGGCCTCTCTCCTGTGCCTGCAGCTTGGCAAGGCAGAGACTCTGCCAAGGGCTGCCTCCACCAAAGGGCTGCCACCCTGGCACCAGCAGCCCTGGCAAACTGCAACTCCAAACTATTGGTGCAGTGGCCACCCCACTGCTGATGGAGAGCAGCTGAGGGATCCCCCCACCAGCAGCCCCACAGCTCCAAGGGATCCCCCATTTAACAATCCCCCACCTGCAGCCCCAGAGCTCCAAGGGATCCCCCATTTAACAATCCCCACCTGCAGCCCCACAGCTCCAAGGGATCCCCCATTTAACAATCCCCCACCTGCAGCCCCAGAGCTCCAAGGGATCCCCCATTTAACAATCCCCCATCTGCAGCCCCCAGCCCTGCAGGGCAGCTGGTGGGACATGGTGCTGGGGGGTTCTTCTCCTCAGAGCAGCTCAGCACTGTGGCAGCTGTCCCCAATGCCCTGCAGGGACTGTCACCACCCAGGGCAGGACACTCTGCCCCTGCCAGCTGAGCCACCCCAGCAGTGCCAGCCCTGCCCAGGAGGGAGCAGGGCCCCAGCAGCACCAGCCCCTCTGTGGATTCATCACAGCCACAGGAACGTCCCAGGTGAAGTCAGAGCAGTGCTTCCCTTGGGGAGAGCACAGCAGCACAGCTGCTCACCCATGTGGGACAGATGGAAATGGGCGTTGTGGGAAGCAAGGCAGGGAAAGCTCACAGCCCCATTTAGGTTTGTTCTGTGTCTCTTTGCTGCAGAAGGATGTGCAGTTTTCCTGACAGTGGCACATTAAGTGCACGCACATCCTCTGGGGAGGGCGGCTCTGCAACAGGTACCCGAGAGGCTCAATGGGAGGGAAGATTATCATCATTAATCACCACTGGGAGACAAGGCACTCTCTCCAAACTGCAGCCCTGTGTGATGGTGATTGTGTACACGCGGAGCCACACGTCAGGGGAATGATCCCTGCATGACTCAGCCAAGAGGAGATAAAGGAATTGAAATTCAGGAGTGCTGCTGGTTTACATCTTCAGAGGGATGAGCTCCTGAAAACACTCCTTCCAACACAGCAGGGCTCACTACTGGGTCCTTCCCGTTACGAGCCAGACAAACACACCCACCTGGCTTCGGGAAATACAGAGCAGCAGCAGGACCAGCCCGGGGACCGGCGGGCTCGTGGTGCCCAGGGAGCTGCCCCAGGGGATCTTGGTGCCAGTGTCTCCCCCACCCCTGTGCCAGGCCGTGGGGGTCACTCATGGCCATTAAGAAGCTCTGGCTGCTCCAGCTGCCTGCCTAAATCACCTTGTGCCAGCCTGCCTGCACACAGAGCTCAGCTCAGAGCCCAGGGTGGCTTTGCCCCATCTCAGGCTCTCCCCTGGGCGCAGAGCTGGGATGAGAGTGTGGGAGTGAGCAGTGCCAATCCTGCTGGTTCCTGTGGCTGCAGGTGACTGGGAGCTGTGGGAAGCTGAGCAGGTTTACACCTGGCTGGGCCAGGAAGAGGCAGACTGGCCTGGGACTGATGAGGAGAAAGGAGGGGAAGAGTGTTGGCACTGTGGGGCAGAGGATGCTGCAGAGCAGCTCCACTCCCTCCCTGCCAGCTCCAACAGGCCACGGCTCACCCCACACCAGGACAGGGCAAACTTCAAAGGGGGGAGAAAACGTTATTCCTCAGAGTTAATATTCCCTTGCAGATCTTACTCTGCTCATTATTCTGGTCGTTACTTAAGCAGCAGCTGCTCGTCACTCGTGGTTCGGTGCTGAGCAGGGCTGAGTGCAAGAGGCTAATTTATTTTCTTTTAGTGCTTCTCATCCATGGCAGCCCCTGGCTGCTCCTCACCACTGGAAACCAACCGGAGGCATTTCAGATATTTCTAATGTATGACAGCAACTGGGAAACAGAAATTACCCTCTCTGAAATAATTCCTGAGACAGATTTCTTTTGGCACTTTGCAATGGAGACGCAGAGGAAACGCGAGCTGCATGTACTAGTTTGCTTTTCCTGGGCAATTTATCAGCCCCACCATCTGGTGAGAGCTTGTTCCTCTGCCCAGACCAGCACACCTCGCTGCAGGGGTAGCACCTGGAGCACAGAGGAGACACGAGGGGCTTCCTGCCCTGCATGGCCTCAGGGCCCCAGCAGCCCTGGCACTGCCACCCTGGCACTTTCTGCCACGTGGGGCTTTGATGGTGACACTGGGGCAGTGTGGTGGCCCCATTGGAAGGGCCAGTGGGTCCCTGTCTGTGAGTCCTGCCCCAGAGCCCAGCCCTGCAGCAGGGCACGGGGTGCAGGGGCAGCAGGGCTCAATCCCCTCCTGTCCTGCCCATCCTGCTGGCCATTCCCTGGCTCCATCCATGAGGAGCTGCTGGCACCGTCCCCACCGAGATCCAGGGCAGGAGACAAATGATCTGCTCAGCGCGCGCTGTCTTCGCTCCACCTGCTCAGGCCAAATGAAATTAAAATATTGACAGAAACAATTTCCAGAGGGAAATTGGAAGCGTTAGTGGCGGTGCTGGAGCCACTCCTGCAGCCTGTCTGCCTGTCCTGTCACCTTCCCAGGCAGCGTGGGACAGCAGCATTGTCCAGGCAGGCAGCACTGCTCAGTGCTCTGCCCGTGACATGAGTGCCACCCGCACCTGGCATCTCCTGCCAGGGCCCCAGAGGTTTGGGCACAGTTTCTGCTGCTTTCACAGCACTCAGGATCATTTTCACGTAATAATTTGAATAAAGCAAACTCGATGTTTTGTGCACACACACGTTTTCCCCAGGGCTGTGGGGAGGGCAGCTCTTGCTCCCATGCCAGCCAGGTGACTCCAGCCAGGTGACTCCAGCCAGGTGACTCCAGCTAGGTGACTCCAGCCAGGTGACTCCAGCCAGGTGACTCCAGCCAGGTGATTCCCTGCCCCAGAGCAGCTCTCGTGTCTCTGATCCCCTCACACTGCCCGAGCACTGGGTGTTCCTGCCCCACAGCACCGCTGATCTCACACCTGGACAGGGACACAGCTCCCCAAGAGGACTCTGCCATCACCACCCAGCTGCAGAACAAGACTTTCCCTGCCCGTTCCTCAGTCCTGCACTCTAATCCCTTCTCATCTCTTATTCCCCAGGGCACTGTGGCACTGAGTGGAGCACAGGCCATTTCTGTGCTACCGCCAAACCCAGAACCTCATCAAAGAATGAAATCAGGTCGGTTTGACAGAACCTGCTTCTGCTCAACCACGCTGACAGGCATGAATTTATATTCCCAGGCTCTAATTCTCCCATTAATTGAATTTTGCAGTGATTTTTCCACATGTTTGCCCAGGATTAATGTCAGGCTAATTGGATGCAGTTGTCCAAACCATCTCACTCACTCACTCTGCTCTCTCCTCCCACTGATTCGAGGCTCCAGGATCAAGGGGGAAGCTCCAAGGGGAGCTGCTCTGAACCCGAGAGGCTGAAACCTCTCTCTTAGGGTCAGGCTGCCCAGGACCCTGCAGCAGCACCCAGCACCAGCCCAGGACCCACTCTCAGCCTGGCACAGCTCAAACCTGGCACTTTTCCCTCCCTGCACAGCCAGAGCAGAGCAGAAACTCTGCCAGAGTGAGATGGGCAGGGCAGAGGGGACACCCAGTGCCTGCAGCCACACTGATGGAGCATCCTCTGAAAATCCCCTGAGACTGCAGGATCCCAGCTGGGGCACGTCCTGCACCACACACTGGTCACAGCTGCCTGCTTGGGGCCACCCCAGAGCCACTGGTGTGGGACAGCCATGGACACAGCCCTGTCCCCACAGCCCTGTCCCCACACCCTCCTGGGGACACACACACCCCCCGTGGCATCACTGGCACCTGTGGCACAGCCCACCCTGCTGCTCTGCTCGCCACAGTCCTGCAGGGTTTGCAGAGCTGCTGCTTTCCTGGTGCTCTTTTTTCCCCCTGAAACCTTCTTCTTGAGCATTTAATAGATAATTTGCATCTTGCAGATTAATTTTTTAAAAACGTTTTTAATGAAGGTGCTTGGCTGCCCATGTACCTGCATGTGCCACTGTCCCAGCTCAAGCCGTATAAACCACTGCTACTTGTGGGAAAGCTGATTAAAGGTAATAATGAAAACCTCATTAGTCCTCATTTACATAAGTTACACAGAGAAATTTCCTATCCTTTGATCCTGGCCATCACAGTCCATGGGACCTCTCTGCACACTGAGTTCAAAGGCAGGAGCACATCCCAGCCCTGCACGAGGCACCCCCTGAGCTCTGCTCTGGGCCACGAGAGACAGAGCTGGGCTACAAGAGACAGTGCTGGGCCACAAGAGACAGTGCTGGGCCACAAGAGACAGTGCTGGGCCACAAAAACAGTGCTGGGCTACGAGAGACAGAGCTGGGCTACAAGAGACAGTGCTGGGCCACAATAGACAGTGCTGGGCTACAAGAGACAGTGCTGGGCTACAAGAGACAGTGCTGGGCTACAAGAGACAGTACTGGGCCACAAGAGACAGTACTGGGCCACAACAACAGTGCTGGGCCACGAGAGACAGTGCTGGGCCACAACAACAGTGCTGGGCCACGAGAACAGTGCTGGGCCACAAGAGACAGAGCTGGGCCACAAGAGACAGTGCTGGGCCACAAGAGAGTGCTGGGCCACAAGATACAGTGCTGGGCCACAAAAACAGTGCTGGGCCACGAGAGACAGTGCTGGGCCACGAGAGACAGCGCTGGGCCACAAAAACAGTGCTGGGCTACAAGAGACAGTGCTGGGCCACAAGAGACAGTGCTGGGACACAACAACAGTGCTGGGCCACAAGAGACAGTGCTGGGCCACAAGAACAGTGCTGGGCCACAACAACAGTGCTGGGCTACAAGAGACAGTGCTGGGCCACAAAAACAGTGCTGGGCGACAACAACAGTGCTGGGCCACAAGAGACAGTGCTGGGCGACAACAACAGTGCTGGGCTACAAGAGACAGTGCTGGGCCGTGAGAATAGTGCTGGGCTACAAGAGACAGTGCTGGGCTACAAGAGACAGTGCTGGGCCGTGAGAATAGTGCTGGGCTACAAGAGACAGTGCTGGGCTACAAGAGACAGTGCTGGGCCACAAGAGACAGTTCTGGGCCACAAGAACAGTGCTGGGCCACAAGAGACAGTGCTGGGCCACAACAACAGTGCTGGGCCACAAGAGACAGTGCTGGGCTACAACAACAGTGCTGGGCCACAAGGACAGTGCTGGGCAACAAGAACAGTGCTGGGCTACAAGAGACAGTGCTGGGCTACAAGAGGCAGTGCTGGGCCACAATAGACAGTGCTGGGCCACAACAACAGTGCTGGGCCACAAGAGACAGTGCTGGGCCACAACAACAGTGCTGGGCCACAAGAGACAGTGCTGGGCCACAACAACAGTGCTGGGCCACAAGAGAGAGTGCTGGGCCATGAGAGACAGTGCTGGGCTACAAGAGACAGTGCTGGGCTACAAGAGACAGTGCTGGGCCACAAGAGACAGTGCTGGGCCACAAGAGACAGTGCTGGGCTACAAGAGACAGTGCTGGGCCATGAGAGACAGTGCTGGGCTACAAGAGACAGTGCTGGGCTACAAGAGACAGTGCTGGGCTACAACGACAGTGCTGGGCAACAAGAACAGTGCTGGGCTACAAGAACAGTGCTGGGCTACGAGAGACAGTGCTGGGACACAAGAGAGAATGCTGGGCCACAACAACAGTGCTGGGCCACGAGAGAAAGTACTGGGCTACAAGAGGCAGTGCTGGGCCACGAGAGACAGTGCTGGGCTACAAGAGACAGTGCTGGGCCACAACAACAGTGCTGGACCACAAGAGCAGTGCTGGGCTACAAGAGACAGTGCTGGGCCACAACAACAGTGCTGGACCACAAGAGACAGTGCTGGGCCACAAGAGCAGTGCTGGGCTACAACAACAGTGCTGGGCCACAAGAGACCCTGCTGGGCCACAAGAGACAGTGCTGGGCCACAAGAGCAGTGCTGGGCTACAACAACAGTGCTGGGCCACAAGAGACAGTGCTGGGCCACAAGAACAGTGCTGGACCACGAGAACAGCGCTGGGCCACGAGAGACAGTGCTGGGCCACAAGAGCAGTGCTGGGCTACAACAACAGTGCTGGGCCACGAGAGACAGTGCTGGGCCACAAGAGACAGTGCTGGGCCACAATAGACAGCGCTGGGCCACAAGAGACAGTGCTGGGCTTGCTGTCCCTGAGGAACACCAAGCTCCCGCTCCCTGCCCTTTTCCATCATCTCCAGCACCACCTCATCATCACCTCAATGGTCTGTGTTGGTGGCTGCACTGGGCTCGACACAGCAGCTGGTGACAGTGACAGTCGCACTGCCAGGGTGCCCACAGGCCACCATGTGCCAGCTCAGCTCCCTCACACCCAGCAGAGCCACGGGCTCTCACACTCCTGGTACTGCAGCAGTGCAATTGGGACCTGTCAGGCCATAAAAATATTGGGGCATTAAATGTATTAGATAGAACTCCCTCTGCTATTAAAGCAGCTCACATCCTGGAAATCTGAGCAGTGAGCAGTACAATTTCACCCAGTGATAGGGCTGGATGAAGTTCTCCCCACAAAAGCCTCTTACTGTATGAAGAGGACCATTAGCAGCCGTGGAAATCAATAGGGACCGGCCGCGGAGCTGCGACCCCGGCCCAGCCCGGGGCTCCTGCACGGGCTCTGCGGGAAGCAGCGGGGCTGGCCGGGCTTGGAGCCGGGCTTGGAGCCGTGCTGCTGCCAGCACGGGCAGCTGGCTGGGAGGAGCAGCCCGGGACCGGGGCAGCATTCCCCGCAGGAGCCAGGGCAGCATTCCCCGCAGGAGCCGGGGCAGCATTCCCTGCAGGAGCCGGGGCAGCATTCCCTGAAGGAGCCGGGGCAGCATTCCCTGCGGGAGCCGGGGCAGCATTCCCTGCAGGAGCCGGGGCAGCATTCCCCGCAGGAGCCAGGGCAGCATTCCCAGCAGGAGCCGGGGCAGCATTCCCTGCAGGAGCCGGGGCACCATTCCCCGTAGGAGCCAGGGCAGCATTCCCCGCAGGAGCCGGGGCAGCATTCCCTGCAGGAGCCGGGGCACCATTCCCCGTAGGAGCCAGGGCAGCATTCCCTGCAGGAGCCGGGGCAGCATTCCCCGCAGGAGCCAGGGCAGCATTCCCAGCAGGAGCCAGGGCAGCATTCCCTGCAGGAGCCTGGGCACCATTCCCTGCAGGAGCCAGGGCACCATTCCCCGCAGGAGCCGGGGCACCATTCCCCGTAGGAGCCGGGGCAGCATTCCCCGCAGGAGCCAGGGCAGCATTCCCCGCAGGAGCCGGGGCAGCATTCCCCGCAGGAGCCGGGGCAGCATTCCCTGCAGGAGCCAGGGCAGCATTCCCTGCAGGAGCCAGGGCAGCATTCCCTGCAGGAGCCAGGGCAGCATTCCCAGCAGGAGCACACGCCGGGATGCTGGAGCGCTGTCCGGTGGGAGCAGGACCGGGGCCCTTCATGTCCTTGCCCCCACTGCCTCTGGGGATGGTCAGCTTTTTGCAAACAGGGCTGGGAGCTTTTCCCCTCAGCCCTGCAAGCGGCCACTCCAGAGCCCTCAGCTCCAGGAGCCGGGCTGGGAGCTCAGGGGCCGCGGGGCGCTGCCCTTGGGATGGAATTTCCAGAGATCCTCCCGGGGGTAACTCGCACCCTACAACAAACAGATGCAGCACACAAGTGAGAAGGAAAGTTCTCTGCGTTTTAAAAAAACACTCAGTAAGAGCAAGTGAGGGCAATGCATTATTTAAAGGCTTTTCCATGGGAGGAAAATGATTTCAGCTTAGTTAGCTTTTTAGGACATCCTAGCAGGGAGCAGGGAGCGCAGCGCTGCGGGCAGAGGGCGGGCACTGGAGCGGGGCGATGCGCGGAGCCTGCGGGCAGGGGGCACGGGGGACCGGACCGGCACCGAACCGGCACCGAACCGGGCACAGAACCGGTACCGAACCGGCACCGGGGCCAGCCCAGCGCCCCGCAGGGTCCGGGGACACGGCGGAGGGAATCTGGCGGTGATGGAGAGCGAGGCACCGCCGGCACCGTGGTGCGGCCACGCTGATGAATCGGGTGTCAGCGCGTTTAATCCAGAGTCATTAGCCATGCTCAACGCCCGCATATCATTTGTTAAACTAATGGATCGCTGGAGGTCATTCGGTAATAAGAAAGGGAGAGGAGGGTTATTAGTTTTTATCAGACATTAATTGGCCAAAATCGATTGCTTGTTTGGTGTCTGCAGTGCTGGGGGGTGTTCCCCCAGCAGCCCCCGGCCCCGCACAGACCCGCAGAGCCCGGCACGGCACGGCCCGGCACGGCACGGCACAGCACGGCACAGCCTGGCACGGCACGGCCCCGGCACAGCCCCGGCGGCAGCGCCTGCCTCGGCCGTGCCTCGGACCTTAAACTGGACCTCAAACCGGACCTGGGACCTCAAACCGGACCTGGGCTGGACCTTAAACCGGACCTCAGACCGGACCCGGGCCAGCCCTTCCCCGCAGCCCGTGCCAGGCTCTGCCCGGGGCTCCGTGCCCAGCCGCAGCTCCCCAAGCCCTCCGAGCTCCCCCAGCCGTGGCACGGAGAAGCAGAAATGAGCTGGGAACCACTCAGGTGATGTCACATTTATCTAACAAGTTTCCAAATGAAAACTAGCTTTTGGACTTACTGCATTCAGGCTCAAAATTTGATTACATTTTTCTACAGCTGTAAATCTGCTTTCCTTTCTGCAACATTATTATTAAAGCCAGTATTGAATTGGTGGTGTGATACGTAAAATTTCAATCCTGGCTTTGACATTCCAGGAAGTTAAAAACCAATTACAGTGTGTGCTTTGCCTCAGGACAGAATGAATCATTGAACACAGCCACTTCACCGAGAGAAATTAAAGGCTGAAGCAGCAACATGGGGAAGGTATTACGTTTAAAATCAAAGGTCAATTAAAGAAAAACTGAGTCTATTTTATTTTTACTATTTTGCTTACATTTTCATTCCTTTCTGATGAACAAGGAGACAAAATAAACTTGCACTTGTATTTATCTGCCAGGTAATAAATTCGGGCTGAAGCTGGTTTCAGGAGCTGAGAGGAAACACTGAGGTGATAAAAACTCCCAATAACCAGCATTAATCTCACTGTAACAAAGCCAGCACAGCAACAGGGCAGCACCTGCCCTCCCTGCAGTGGCAGCTGCTCCCACAGCAGAGCAAGGGGTGCCCAGGGGACAATGGCCCAGTCCTGGTCACTCTGAGCCTGCAGGGCCCCTTTTGGCCCAAGCTTGGCTGTGCCACACTGGGGTGGGCAGCACCAACTGCAGAAGGTGTGGAAGAGGGTTCCAGCCAGCACCGTGAGTGCCAAGGGCTCCGTGTCCCACAGCCAGCACCTTCCTGGGACTGGAGCCTGCCAGGACACACGGGCTGTGAAAGCACCGGCCCTAAAATACAAATAGCTCCAGAAATCAGTGAAGCACCTGCCCAGCTCCCTGCCTGAGACCTGCAGAGCTGATGTCCCAGCCCATGAACCCATGGAACTGCCACCAAGCTCCTCCTAAGCAGGCTTGACAGCAGTTCTGACTCCACGGGCAGGACCGGGCATTTATGGATGTGCCCAGAGCAGGTACCTGGACAGGGACAGGTATCTACCGATGTCCCCAAGCAGCCAGCAGGGCCGGGGGTGATCCCCAGGCTGCGGCAGGAGGTGCTGACCCCTCCTGTAACACAACAGATCGCTTGTACTCGCCTTGTTCGGCAGCAGCCTGTCGGCGCAGATGCCTTCAACATGAGCTCTAATAGATAATCCACACCTTGAAGTGCAGTCTATCATCTGCTCGTTACCCTCAATAAATCATTCGCAAAATATTAAAATGCTTAAGGGCTGTCAGAGGGGCTCCAGGAGTCGCTTTGCAATGCGCACAGTGCCTGCTGCAGGAGCAGAGGGACTCACGGCAGCGGCAGCGTTATTTACAGTCTGGAGCACAGAGCAGGGCGGCGAGCCCCCCCAGCCCCCCATGAGCACTGCCGCGACAGCCTGACCCCGGCTCTGGAAACTCATTAGGGCTGTTGGGAAATGCAGCCCATCTCCAGGGAGCCGGTTCCACAAGATTAAAAACGGGAGCGTTCTGCGGAGTGCTCGCATCCATACGGAGTGCGAGCCGCGGGGAGACAGCGAGCTGATGGATTCCCAGACAATTTAGACTCATTTCAATAAAACCACAATTAGATGGCAGCAAATGGCGGGGAGAGCAGCTGCTCCAGCACCGGGACACCCAGCACGACACGCCCTGGCGCTGCGTGACAGCCAGCGCAGAGTCTGGCGGCTCAGGGATGCTCAGCAGCTCCTGCCGGGGCTGGGCTGGCAGGGCCAGGTGCCTTCCAACCCCAGGGACCTGCTCCCCAAGGAACCACAGCCCCAAACCTGCAGGAACACAGCAGTGGGATAAAAACCCACAGGTCTGGGAATCCCCCAGCAGCCTCACCCCACAAAGGGAGCAGCATCCATCACTGGGGACGGATGGAGCCCCACACAGGGCTGGGGGAGCTGGAGCAAGGACACGTGGAAGAGTTGAGATTGCCCAGCAGCAGAGCCCTCCAGTCCCAGCCCAGCTCCTGCCACCCACAGCAGTGGGACCAAGCTCCAGGAAGGAGGGGACATTTAATGGACCCAGGGCCTGTGGGGCCAAGGGACCCCAGCCAGACCTTCAACCACCATGGGAAGGGGCACAGGAAACCTGAAAGGAGACCCCCACGTCTTCAAAAGCCCCTCAGGCCTCCCCTGCCCACAAGGTAGCCCAGCACAAGGGGCTTCTAATGCTCCCCTTCCCCCAAGAGTCCCTGTGCCCCCAACCTGGGGATCCACTGTGAAATGGTAAATCCACCTTGGAATCAGCCAGAGGCTGATGTCACCATTTCTTATTAAAAGCTGGGTTTTTCCTCTACGATGGACTAGTTTTATGTTCCCATAAATTGCCAACAGTTAGCCAGATCCCCACAGAGCCAGGATCGATACCTGGCCGAGGGGAAAAAGTGCTGAGGAAGGAAAAGCAATACTCCAATTAGAGCAAAATTTAGGAGTCCAGGGGTAGGGGTGACAGTGTCTAATGTGTTACAATTTATTGACAGCCTCCCAAAGCTTGGGTTTTGCCAGGCAGCAGCAGAGAGCCACTCTATGCACCTTGTCCTGGTTGGCACCATTAACCAGTAACCATGCCCATGTGGTTGGGCATCCCAGCCAAACACAGGGTGTTCCTGGCCCAGCTCTGCAGCGCTCTAATCCCAGTTAAACACAGCATAATCCCAGCCCAGGAGCAGCATCTGGGAGCCCCAGCCCTGGGCTGCCCTCCCAACCCCACTCCAAGCATTGCCAAGTCCTGCCATGGACCCTCAGAAAGTGGGAGGCAATAAATTGATCACCCAAGATCAAAGTTCTCAAGTGTTTTCCAGGGATCTCTCACCCCACTCCCAGGTAGGCTGAGGGATGGCAGTGGGCTCTCTGTTAAATCCTGTGGCCAGAAAAACCCAGCTGGATTGGAGAAATGTTGGCAAATACAATAAACACAAGTACATTAACTCTAATTCTGCAAAGCCTTTGGCTATATTAATCTCTCTTTAATGTAATCACCTATAAATAAATGATGACCCATGATTTAATACAACATCTGCCATCCCCATTTTTACACAAGATGTGAAGCAGTGCCTCTGGTACGTGCTAGGGGTGGGACTCATGAGTGACTGGCCAGGGCAGGCTCCAGCTCCTCAGCTCCAGCTCACCATTCCCAGCAGGATGGATGGAAACACAGACAAGGCTCCATGGCAGGGCCTGCAGGGCCACGTGTGCCTCAAGATCCATCTGGGCAAGGGGTGATGCAGCAGAGCTGTTGATAAACACACCAACATCACCATTTCTGTACCCACCCCCAGGCTAGGGGAGATCAGGACAAGCCATCTGGAGATTTGGGGAACGAGGGGAATCCACTTTGGTGAGCACTGAAGGGGCATGGGGCACACACTGATAACGCTGCTCACCTGTGCAGCACTCCTCCCTGCAGAAATATGCACAAAGAACCCTTGAGAATTAAAAACTGTGTTGAAAGGTGAGTTTATGAAGCCCAACCCAGCCTTAGTGCACTGATCCAAGGGCTCACAAGAGCAGGAGGATCTGAGTCCACACTGGAAAGGCCCCCAGGCGTGGGGGACACATCATCTTCGGTCCTTGTGCCCACAGGACACCCTGGACTGCCAAAGCCTTTCATGCCCCCTTGGCCCTGAGACAGGGCAGTCCAGCAGGGGCTGGTGCCTGCAGCTGGAGCTCTCCCAGCCCAGGGCTGGAGGAAACAATCCAATCCACCACGGCCAGAGGTTTTCTGTTCAGCACCCAGGAGCAGCAGCCTGTCCTCCTCCTGCCTTGCTCCACGCTCATCCTCGCTGGGCTGAGGGGTGGCAGCAGGAGCAGCCCATCCACTCTCCCATCTGGCAGCCACTCTCTCCTCTGCCTGGAGCCACTGCTGCACACCCTGCTGAAGGAAAAAGAGTCTTCAGTTAGTTCAGAGCTGGAGCAGCTTCAAGCCTCCAGCATCTGGGGATGGCAGAGGCCCCTCAGGCCACCCCTGCCCTCAACACCTTTGGCCATGCTCAGGGGTGGCCTGAGGGGCTCCTGGAGGTGGGGATCTGGCTGGGGGGCTCCTGGCCCCACATGCCATGGGGCCATGTGTCCCTCCTGGCTGGAGCTTGGCAGGGATGGGGTGGGGGCAGCAGGGACTGCTCTGGGGCTGAGGAGCCCCTGCAGGTGGGGCTGAGCCCCAGCACGAGCCATGCATGGATGGATGCACAGAACACTCCCTGCTCTGCCTGAGCAGGGGGAGCCCTCCCTCTCAGAGGGGAAGCAGAACCCACGCCCTGCCCTGGGGCTCAGAGCAGACTCACCAGCACTGGGCTCTGGGGCAGTCCCACACCCTGCCAGGACCTGGGCCTCGCTCTGCAGGGCTGCACTGATGCTCTGTGGAGAGAGAAGCATCAGCAACAGCTCTGGCCAGGAGGAGCCCTGTGCCCTCCCCAGCACACAGCTCTGTGCCCAGCCAGGCCCTGGCCTTGGTGTCCCCAGAGCAGCCTGGGGCACACAGGGAAGCTCCCAAGCCCCCATCCTGGGCTGGAACACTGCAAGGCTGAAGCCTGCAGCCTGGAAAAACGCTCACTCAGGCAGGATGCCTAGTAATAAATTTATTGTATTTTATTACATATTCCCCTTTTTGCACTTAATTCCAATTCCTCATATTCAAACTCTTCTTTCTGAAAGAAAATGATTTTTAACATAAAAATATAAATTCTGCATATTAAAAGTGCATACACCTTGAATAATAAAACATACAAATAAATAATAAAAGGCATTGACACAGTCTCATGCAGTTGTCCTCAAATAATTTAAAATTTATGGTACAATGTTCAACCCCAAGTAGACAGCCTGCTTTCCAATTACTGTACAGGTCAAAAACATTAAAATACAGAGGAGAATATCAAAGGTGTGGGAAAGCCCCACGTCCCTGTACCAGGTACAGTGATGTGACATGCAGTTTGAGAACTGTAGATATTCCAGTGTAAAATCCGACATTGCGTCCAGAAGAGAAATTGCATTTGCAACAGGACTTAAAATTCAATTTTAACCAATGGTGAGGCACAGGTGGTGAGCAAATCTGTACAAATTCATACCTGGAAGGCCACAGGACAATAACGGAGCCTCCGGTGGCCTGGATTCCCTAGTGTTACCCTACCCAAGGCAATTAGCACCTCCAAAGGGGTTATTGCACTCCCAGTGCCACAGAGCCTGAGGCCAGGCTGTGGCTGCAGGGCTGAGTGAGCCGGGACTGGTGGTTACACTTAGTTTTAATCTGTGTCTTTTAAAAAACACTGTTTGCAGATAAATTGAGTGCTATCACCTTTAAAAAACCAGAGTCCCTAAGCCTTTAGATCTAACACAGACATTGTATGAGTCTTCAGGTGCTTTTCTTTTACAAAATAAAGCTCTTAATAGTAACTGCTTTACGATGCTTTTGTTGAGAAAACCATGTAGGACTTTCATCTCACCACAGATTAAAACTAAATTTCAGTTCCCTCCACAGGTATCATTAGATACTCCCAAATTCTTTTGGATTAGTAGGCAAATGACATAGATTCAAAAAAACCAAAACCAAACTAAAAATAAAATAAAATAAAAAAACAACCCAACAGTAAAATTATTTGGAATGTTGTTTCCAAACCCTCTCCATGCCAGCTGACCCAGGGAAGGGCACCGAAGCTGCAGGGCCAAGAACCAGGAGGAGCCCAGGACCTGCAGGGAGCCCAGGCCATGCAGCACACACGGCTGCCTGGGGACTGCTGTGCCACAGGACACAGCTCAAACCCAACCCAGCGCTCTGCAGCACGGACAGGCAGCCCAGGGCCCAGGAAGGCAAAGCCCGAGAGCAGTGTGGGCAGCAGGAGGCAGCTGGGAACTGCTCCCCTCACAAGGGCACTGAGAGCAGCTCTGTGTGCCTGCACAGCTCCCCTTGCATTGCATGCAACAGCAGGCTACACACAGAACCCTGAGCAGGTCACCCTGCTAACAAAAGGAAAAACAACACAAAAGAGAAATCAGCTTGTTCTCGTTTCCCTGCTCCAATCCCTCTAACCTTGTTACGCTCCAGCCTTGTCAGTAACGCAGAATCCTGCAAAGGAAAGATCAGAGATGTGCAAAGGAAGCAGGAACCCAGGGACATGCTCCTGTGTGCCAGCAGCAGCTGCAGGAGGCAGCAGCACAGACTCCAAGCAGTGCTCTGGAGCCCACAGCTGGGTGAGAGGCTTGCATAGTTAGTAGGGACATGCACTGGGGACAGCAGGGCCATGCAAGCTGCCTCCAACCCAGGAAAAGGGGCGGCCATGCTCAAGTCTCAGAAAGCAAAACCCCTGCAGCAACAGCAATGAGGGCACTTGCAGTGGGAGAAGTGCAATTAAGCTGCTAGCTTTCTATCCTAAGCATCTTGTTTTTATTAATCCATATTCAGTAAGTCTGAAAGGGTTAACAATTTACACACCCTAAGTGAGACACAGGTTACAGAGAACTGCAGGCACCAAATTGTCTATCAAATGTGATTAATACAAATAAAAGGTGCCTCTTCAATACACGTCATTGAAAATGTGCTTATAACTTGAATACTACTAAACACTATCCAAAAGACACGGCCCAAAAAGGGTAAAAAAAAGTCTCTAGGTGACTCCTGCAGGAATTGAGCACTGGAATGAAGGCGCTGCTCTCCTGCGCCCAGAGGGCCAATTCCAGGAGCAGGAGCAAGGGGCACACCAGGGACTGGGCTGAAATGCAAGTCACACACTGGAGCAGGTCACTCCAACCCAAAGGCATTGCAAACACTGCCTGAATGCCTGGAGCTCACCTCTTTGGGACCAGGGCACTGCTGGGCCTCTCCTTCCCAGGCATTTGGCATTTCCCATCACCACAAGGCATACCTGTGCTTCCAGGACCTTGGCAGGAAGGTCCCAGACCCCACCATCCCCAGACAGGCTGGGCAGGACACACCTGGCAGCAGCTGCTCCCACTGCACTCGGATGGCTGAGACACTTCCAGGCCCTACATGCCACCACCCAGGGGAGGTGGGGGTCCCTGGGCAGCAGCAGCCTCTGGGAGAAGGCAGAGCCCACCTCCCCCTCAGCCATGAGTGCTTCTGATGGCCACCAGGAACTTTAAAACATGACCATGTGCACGCAGCTGCTCCAGAATAGCCTCGAGCCATTGCTGCTTGAAGGATCCATTTGCAAAGCCACGGTGGTGCTGGCATCTAGGACTTGGCAGATCCCCCTCTCGAGTGCTCCCTGGTACCAGGCCACATCCTGGCAGCTGGACAACACAATACCATGGGCAGGAGCTCCTACACATGAAAGGGACAAGAGATAAGTCTGCTTTAAAGCAAGGAGAGAAGACTGATGGTTTTTCCCCAAATCCTTTTAAGCAGGGCCTGTAATAACCTACATTCCATTTCAGAAACATTTCTCCTACTTCATTGATGGAGTCATGACTGTAACAGCTACAAGGCTTTGATGAACACTTCCAGTGAACAGCGTTTCCCAGACCCACACCCTTCAGCCCTCTCCTGTGCAAAAAGCAAGGTGTGTGACAGGCAGAGGTGTGGAGTGCCACGAGTGGCCCTGATACAGAGCAGCCCCAGACCTGGAGCAGGGACTGCACACACACGGGAGCGTGTCCTGTGTCCCTGTGAGCTCTGGTGCACCCTGCCAAGTCAAACCACTTTGCCAGAGGACAGCCCAAGCCAGGCCCTCCTGAGCAGAAACCCAGGGAGAGGAGAGCATCCCACCTGCTCAGAGATGAGGGGACTGCCAGTGCAGCCCCTCCTGCCTGCTCACACTCCTCTGCAGAGCAGGGAGCCCGTGCACCAGAGCTGCCACTCCAGAGGGACAGAGAAATCCTGTTTGGCAGCACAAAGAGAGCAGACAGTGCTGGAGCTGGCACAATTAGCATCAGGAATTATGGAGAATGTGCAGAAAGAGTGAGATTGGCATCTCATGGGATTGCAGAGGTTCAACTACTTTTATCAGCTGCTGGAATATCAGGACCTCCATCTCCCTTCTACCCAAATGAGAGCTCCAAGCACCATTGTCTTGCTCCAGACACAAACATTGAACTGGTGTTCAGCTAAAACATGGGTTTGGACATGGCTTCAAATTCCCTTCAGTCAGGCATGCAGCACAGGAGCAAAACCACCTCAAAACCCACACACCAGCTTCCAGTTTAAACTCCTTCAGTGAGAGATGACATGAGAAAAAAATGTCATTTGATAAAAACAACCTTTCACAAATGTCCATGGCAAAATGCACAGAAAGTAGTTCTGTCTATTAAATATCCCAAACCGAGTCAGCATAAGCCACTGGAATTACATTCTTGCTAGAAGAGTTGTTACAAGAGAAGAGCCAAGACAGTGTAAGACCTTAATACAGATAAAACCTTAAACAAATACTTCAACATCAACATTTCAGGGAGTAATTTAAGTACTGCAATATGAAGCAAGTCTTATCTGCTCTGCTGGATATAACAGAAAATAATCCAAGAATAATCCAAGTCATACATTTCAGAAGCAAGCAATGCAATCTTTGCTTCTTGTTGCTGCAATACAAGAGACTGAAACAATGCCTGGGTGAAGGAATGCATTGGGGGATCACTCATGGTCGGGCTGGAGCAGTCAGGGCACGACATGTGCAGGCTGTGGGCACTGCTGGGGCAGGGGAAGGGGACCAGCAGGACATCACCAGGACACTGCACGGGTTACATGGCAGCTGGGCTCAGCCCCACACACTGCCTGCAGCTCAGTGGCACTCCCAGCCCAGCCCCACACACACTCCAGGAGCCACCCCCAACCCTTCCCTCCCACTGCTGCAGGTGTGTGGGGAGCAGAAATCTGATCACAGAGCAGCAAGGTGCCCAGCAGACCTGGGGGCAAGGCTGCCTGCAGGCCAGTTTGCTATGGGCTCTGTCTGATGGGACAGCACACACGTCCCTGGCCCCAAGCTGTGCCCCAGAGAAGCTCTGCCATGGGACTGGACAGGCACAGACCTTGCTCAGCAGAGAGCATGGCCAGTGCACTGCCCAGCTTGTCACAGCCTACACCACAGGCTGTGGTCATAAAGGATATGCAGCACACCAATAAAAACTCATGGAATTTCTAAAAAAAGAATTACACCACGTATATGTAAAAGGACTTAAGAAATCCACCTTAAGAAGAACCTTACAGAACTTGAGGAATCTCCCCTGTAAGAAGGGCATGTAAACAAAGACATCAGTAGATGTAGTGTTTTAACCCTGATGGAGGCTGTCATCCAAACAAGAAGGGGAACCTTCCACTGAGGGACATGTGGCAGCCAGACCCATGGGGAGGGGACGAGCATGCCAGAGGGAAGAACCTACAGTGCTCTGGAGAACAGGACACTGCCTGGGGTTGGGTACAGCCCCTCCAACCCACACAAAGGGGTCTGTCAAAGCATGCTCAGAGAGGGCAGCATGACACTTGATCTAAACTTCACCCCTAGAGATAATGGAGGCTTAATTACACCATTATGATAAGGGTCTGAGCACGTTAGGAAATGCTTCCCAGGAGTTTGAACATCCTGACAGCATCATGGCCATCCAGGTGTGTGGCCAGAACTCTCCCATGGCACTGCTCCCACAGGACGAGCTGGCCAGCAGCTGCTGCCCAGGGACTGCTTCTGGTGTTGAGCAGAGCGTTTCAGAATAAAATAGTTAAACAGGACAGGGCAGAGGTTGCCTTAGTATGGACAAAGCAAAACTCTTCATAGACACAGCAACAAAAACTGCAGGTTCCATTTCAAACTTCCTGCTGTTGGAATGCAAAAATGAAATCTGTCACACAGACACACAGGTACCTTTCTGTCCGTCACTAATGCTAGTCCCTCCTATACTGGCTGAGTATATACCTGAGAAACAACATTAGTGTTGAAATATTGCCCTTTAGAAAGCTTGAAAATGGAGGGGAGCAGGGACAGAGAGTTGAGAGCAGAAAGAAGCGACAGTCTCTCCAGTTTCCTTCGCATCCTCCACAGCTCAGAACAAGGCCATACACCAGCGTGGACACAGCCCACCCAGAACAAGACCAAGGAATATCAGTTCCCAGCTCTACAAAGCACACAGTGTCAGTACAACTGGGGCCAGGTCCCGACTCTCAGATCTGAAGAAAGCTGTTGCACTTTCGACAGAGACTCCTGCACAAGTGCTATGGGACAGCTGCATTCATGTTCAACAATGACTCCAGCTAGGCTACTGCACCAGTGCTGGCTGCCTGTGGCTATTTGGTTTGATGGCAGAATCAAAGGCGCTTTAACAACTCGCAGTTAACTTCTCCTCAAAACATACATTAGGCACATGAACAAAAAACAAGAGCTCAGAATAAATTAGCTTCTCAGCAGAAGAAAAGACACCTGGATTGCAGCATTTCACTGAGGTTCCAGAGAAGGCCGTACAGACACCTGCATGCTGGAAGGTAACTTCTTCAGCGGCTTGTCAGCAGACTGCTTGCCACTGGAAGGAGGAGACTGGACTCCGGGATCTAGCTGGGAAGACTTGGACTTGCGACTGGATAGCAGAGAATGTTTGTTAGATGTGGCATCTTTTGAGACAAGTTTTTCTTTTGTAGTGATGTTGGCATTGGTTTGAGAGGCTGGTGGGACACCGCCTTTCTCTGGTTTGTCCTCCAGCACATTTTTACTGCCTGACTTGGAACTGACACTCCCTGTCTTCTTTGAAAGCATTGTTGTCTTCCCCAGGTCTGCCGACCGCCGCGTCTCCTTCTGCCTTAAGGCTGATTTAAAGAAAGACAAACCCTTCTCTTCCGACTTGCTGTCCCTCTTGAGCCCAGAGCGTGCCCCAGCGTTGGGGGAGCGCAGGTTGGCCATGGAGGAGCTGCGCACGTGCCTGCTGTCCACGGCCCTGCTGTCACTCCTGGAGTGGCTGATACGGGGGGAGCTCGTCCTGGAGCTGCTGGTAACGCTCGCTTTGTCCGAGCCCAGGCTGACCTTGGAGCCCTCCCTGCTGAGGCTGCGGTCCGAAGTCCGGCTCTTCCCAGAGGAAGAGCCCTTAGTCAATGAGCCTGATGGGGTTTTCTTAGCAGCTGTGGAGGATGGAGAGGAACCTAACTTCTGCTTCTGTTGAGCTGATGGGACAGATGCCTCCAGGGGCTTCGTGCTGTGGTCTTTCCTAGCCTGAGTGGGAGCAGGAGACCCGTGTCGCCCGCTGACCCTGGAAGAGTCTGTCTTACTCCTGGACCGGGAGGCTTTCTGAGAACTCTTCAGTGGAGGAGAAGAGTGAGAGACTTTGGTCTCTTGGGGAGCTAAGACTGTCCTTCCCTTCCTCAAACTTTTGTCTGGCTCAGAAGCTCCTTTGGAGCTGTGACCCTTCTTAGGGGTGTCATGTGCCTTCTCTGCAGCCAGCCCCGTCCCAGCTGGAGCTTTCACCTCCTTCACCGGGGAGCTGTCCACAGAATCACTCTGGTCAACAAAGGCGATTTGATTGTTGTTATCAAAAGGGTCCAGAGCAGGGTGATTCCTGTCTGGCTGCACAGAGCTTTTCCCATAGCCATCTGAAAGGTCTGAGCTAGATGTCCTTACAACGGACTCTTCCCTGAACGTCCCTTCCATGACAGCCAGAGGGGCTCTGCGAGCTGTCCTGTGCTCTCGCCGACTGTCACAGGGCTCCAAGTAGCTGCTGGAGAGATTCCTCAGGCTGCCAAAGCACGAGGTGGAGACTTTGTCATCAGCAGCTTCCCCAATCTTCTCCAGAGTGGAAGCAGAGGTATGTACTGGGGAATCTCCAGAGAAGCGTGATGGGGAGTTGGAGCGGAACTGCAGTTTTGCAGAGAGTGACCACGAGGGCCTGACACCATTTTCACTCACGGCCAGTGGACTGGTGACAGAGGATCTGGATGACAAGCTCTGACGTTGGACGCTCCTTACAAATGGTCGAGTTGAAAATCCTCCTGCAGAGGAAGCAAGTGACAGTGTCAGTGGGAAAGCCAAGGCTGCAGCTGCTGCACCCCACCATCCACATTTCCCCAGGAGAGCCAGGCAACCCACCCACACAACACTGTGTGTCTGTCCACACAGGCTGCAGGCACAGCTTCCTGCACAAAAGCTGAAGGAGGTGTCCAACAACTTATTTGTGAGGGGTCACCCAGGAGTAACTCCCTGAAGCCTCCAACTGATAAGCCAGATTCTTCTCTCATCCCTGAGCAGCAGGTCAAACACAAGGTTTGCAACTCAAAAGTCCTTGAAACTGGCAAGATCACCAGCTAGGATTATGATTGTGTATTAAAGAATATTTCCCAGAGCATTCTGTGAAAGGCAAAGCAGGATTCCTACCTCTAGATCAAGTGATGTAATTGTATTTAGAAACACAAAATGTAAGTATTTTAGAAGTGTGACTTTTATGGCCAGACCCGACACCTGTCACAGAACTGCCGCCCTGACATCACCACACCAGTTTCCAAATGCTGACTGACCCATGAAGGTCCACGATCTCCAAAGTTACAAGGCAGTGTGTGGATGAACCAGGCAAACCCAGGAACTCAACAGTAACTTGTGTACATGAGTGAATTTGTATCTCCCTCCCAGCAGGTAATTAGTGCCTATGCTAAATCTGTCAGCACTGTGTCAGCCACCCTGCAAAGGTGATGCAGTGAGACCCAGAGAGAACACAAGCACAAGAAGTTCCTGACAGAGAGGTTGATGGCATTTGCTTTCCTTGAAAGGCTCCTGAAGGTTCCAGCCCTGCTCTCCTCCAACCTTTCACATGAGACAGAGCCCACCCGTGCTCCTACCGAGCCAACTCTCGCCTCTCTCAGCTGCTGCAGTAACCACAGATTCTGCAGCTGTTTTAGCAAGGATCCTGCATCAGAAAGACAGGCAGCCCCCAGAATGGTACCCACCATCATCTTCACTGCGCTCCCCAGCGAGCTCCACGGACTCGGAGAGCGAGGCGAGGGAGGTGCGGCGCGAGGAGGCGGCGGAGGCCACGCTGGGCTGCTTGCTGCCCGGGAGCCGGCTCACCCAGTGCTCGCACAGCGACGAGCTCGTCGAGCCTGCGGGGACAACGGCACGGGGCAGCAGCTGCACACAGAGCCCTGGCAGCCAGCGAGCCAGCACTGCCCTGGTTCTGGTTCTGACAGGCACCTGGGCTCAGAGCTGACCTGCATGGCACCAGCATCCAGACTCTGCCAAGGGAATGGGGTTTGACTCTCATGGAGCATTTATGACAGAACTGCACTTGTGCCAGTGTGCTGTCAATACCAGCATGCAGGCAGTGGTGGCATTGCAGCTGCCACCCCAACACCACAGCCTGCAGCTACCCACAGCTCACCCTGGATCCCACCAACATGTGCACTGCTGGTGCCCCCTCAGGACTGGCTGTGCTGCCACAGGGAAGGAGCAAGTCACAATTTGATGTCCTGCACAAGGGCAGCTCCGAGCAGTCACCTGTGGGGGCACAGGGGCTCCCCCCATCTCTGCAGCCTCCCTGCCCAAACTGCCTTAGCAGAAGGAGTGGAAAGCTCCCATGGCCTCTGACACAGTCACAGACTCAGACAAGCCTCGCTGAGCTCTGGGACACAAGAGTGGGGGTTTAAGCAGAGCTGGGTAGAAAATTCTCCAGGATGAACTATCCATGAAAGACAACTCAGAGCCACCCCTGGAAGTGCCAGCAGGGCTTACCTGCCACGGAGCTGTTGGCAGACCAGGAGGGGATGGCTGTGCGCCGCTGGTAGAACAAGATGTAAGCTGTCTGCTTGCACACTTCACTTTCAGAAAGTTGCTGAACTTCACTGTCATCGAAGCAGTACCACTGGCCATCAACAGAATTCTTGCAATATGCTAAGAAATAATACATTACTGTAAGACTCCCTCACTCCTACTGCTCTCAGGTTTGCTGTATGATATTTAACATAACTCATCTGTTATAATGGGCTCAGAAGACAATGCAAGGAACAGATTTATTCTTGCATCATCTTCCAGTCTGACTGGCAAGATGGAAGCCTGAGGCTGCCAGAACATAATAAACAGCTTACACTTCAGGACTTTCTTTGTCCAACATCACCCCTCAGAACAGAACATCATTTGGGGTGGCTCCATTCACTTCACCTTCTGTAACTTGTGACACTGCTCCCACCAGCGACTCCACACACAAATGGAACCAGTTTCTTTGTGAAAGGCTCCACCACAGACAGCACAGCAGGACACTTGCCTGTATAGTGTCCCCCCTGCATGGTGCCATGGTGGTTGCAGACAGCATACAGGTCATAGATGTAGTCCTCAGGGTCTCTGCCAAGGCCATAAGGCTTCCTCCAAGGTGACCAGTGGGACGGCAGGCTCCAGCTGCTCTGGCTGCGTTTCACAACGTGAGGGGTCATGTCCAAGCCACTCAAGGGAAATTTAACCATGTTCTGCAGTTTCATCCTTCGGTCCCCTTCCTGTGCACAGAGCAGAGCATGACTGCAGAGGCCAAGGCCAGCAGAGGGAAAAGCCCAGGTGAGGAACACACAGGGCAGAATGGCTCTTTAGAAGAGGGGCATTACTCACATCACACAGCAACACCACAGGCATCCTTACCTGTCTAAACCTTTTGAGATGTATGATGAGAACATCAGGCAAGGTCCAGAGGCTCAGTGTGATGCTCCCCTGCTGCAGCTGCTTACAGTGTGGGCATCTCCATGCGTCATCTGGGGCAAGCTACAAGGAATAGGCAGGGGTGGGTATTGCTTTCCAAATTCCAAGGCAGCCTGCACCACACCACTGCTCCTCTGCTGCCCCAAGCCCAGTGCAGACACTGTCCCCTGTGCCTCATCTCCCTCCAGCATTTATCAAGCTCACTGGAAATGCAGGGCTCCCAATGGTGCTTTTAAAGGGACAAGCAGAGGCATGTGTGCCTCATTCAGGAGGCACTTCCTGCTGCAAGGCAGAATTCAGCCAGTGCTGCTGTGCAGAGCACCTTTTTGCACCTCATAAAAGCCAGTGCCTAAAAAGTGCAGAAGAAAAAGGAAAAGTCAAGGCAAAAAGTAGGCAGGCTTGGCAGCCTGCAAAGTATTCTCAAAAGAAAACCATCAGTAAGTAAAAAACAGGGAAAAAAAAGCAGAAAAAAATCAGAACAGAGAGAAGAAAGGAAGAAAGGTGTACTTCGGATGTTCCCTCTGGGAACCCTGTTCCTCTCTAGTCCCAGCAGCACAGTTACACACTGAAGACTCTCCCTGTCCCCCAAGCCTCTCTCCACAGCTCAGTGCTTAGAGAACTCAGCAGCCACAGAGATTTAAGCTGCCAAACAACTCTTCCCCCACCTCTGAAAGAACAAGAGAGGCTCCCAAATTATTACAGCTCAGTCCAAAGACTTCCTCCAGACGAGCCCTTTGTAGAGCAGATTAGAGACTAAAGGAATTCAGATAGCTTCCATGTGCCAGGCAAGAGCCTCCCCAGCCTGCCTGTGGCACATTATCACTCCTGTCTCTTCAGCCTCCCAGAGCAGGGGAGCAGCCACATTCCTGCAGAACTGAGCTCAGTGGTCACTGAGGGGGCTGCCTCAGTCCACCCCAGCCCTGCTCAAACCTGGGAACACACAATTGCTCCAGGACACTCCCATGAACCCACAATGCCCTAACCCTGTATATTTATAATATTTCACAGAAGGAAATTGCCAAAGAGAGGACTAAGTTCTTGTATCAATATCTGGGCAGCAAAGAACCCAGCAGCAGAACCTCCCACAACCTTCTGACTGCAGAGCAGCTCTGTTAGCAGCACAGATAAACAGTCTTGTGTTACAAATCTGTTCTCCTGTCACAAGGAATCAGTGTTAGCAGAAGAGAGCTGCTCTGGAGTGAGGGAGTTACTGCAGCATGTGGACAAGTCAGAGCACACAGTGTGTATCTACCTGTTCCTCTTTGGTGTACAGTTGGAAACACTGAGATAAAGTGCAGGTCTGAGGTTGATGATGAAGCTCTCTCTGCTGGCGGACGCTTTCAGAGTCTGGAATATATTCCTCTTCTGTATTCACAAACAGGCTGCATCAGGGAGACACCACATTTACCAGCACATCCCCCTGCTCCCCATGCTGGCCCTGCACACAGGGGCTGGGCACAGCTGGAGTTTGAGTGGTCTCATGTTTGCTGAAGGATGCACAGTTCACACAAGCAGCAATTGTGAGGTGAACACAGTTTAAGGTTTTTTACTTCATACTTACTAATCTTTAGTTTCTTTGTCCCATTCTACCACTAATTTCACATGAGCAGTTCCCCCCTGTCCGCATGATTTCAATGCCCTGCAGAGAGGAGCAGACACAAGTCAGACCATCTTTCAATCCAAAGTCTACATTACCTTTACATGCATGTAATTTCTCCCCACAACCCTTCTTCCTTCCTCCACTCCCACAGCTCAAGTTTGCAAAGGAGTAAAAGGAATTCACACAGCAAAACACTTGGCAGAGCTGGTAAATGCCTTCATCCAAGTATGAGTTCTGTAAGGCAGCAGACACCTGTTACAGAACAGGCATTTACCAACATTTCAAAGAATAACAGACACAAGAAAAAAATCAAAAATAGTGGGAGTAATATTTCCATTCTGTTCTCCATTTCCAGGGAGGACAGACTCCAGATGGCATGACACACAACTGAGGTATTCTCACACAGCTTCCTGAGGATGTTCCCTCATTTCCCTGCTCTGCAGTCCATTCCAGACATCCACACGCACCAGGACTGCTCATTTCTGCATGGTTAACAGCGAGCTCCCAGCTAACACACCTCTCTCCACCCCTGGCAAGCAGGGCCAGCTCACCTTTCCACTGTTGGGTGGCAGAGGGGTCGCTCCTCCTGAGGTAGCAAGTATGTTATGCCCACAACACTGACCACTCGCAAGCTGAACGGGCAAACCTGCAACAGAGACAACGGGGCCAAACTCAGTGCTCCAACCTACCCACATGCAAACTGCTCCCAGCACTGGCTGACAAAGACTTTACCCTAGAACACGTTTGACATGAGAAGACAAATGTACAAGGTCTCAAACATGCCTGTGCCAATGAGCTGACAGAGGGGTGATGTACAGCAGTGCAACCTGTGCATCCAACAGCTCCTCTCTGGTGAGCAGAGAGAACATTTGTCTCACCTGCAAGCAGGCTGCAGGCCGCAGGAAATACTGCATCTTCTCCAGTATTTCCTTCTGCAGAATATCCCAAGCAATTGTTTTTTCCAAGTGCAACACAAAGGGCAAGCCAAACCTACGGGAAAGAGAAGCATTTGAAGAACAATTAAAAGATGATCTTGTTAGCAGCCAGAACCCCAAACTACCTGGGAGAACTTCACGTGAAGTTTTGTGAAGCTTCAGAGGCTGAGGCAGTTCTCAGGCTCTTGTTGATACAAATGCCTTTGCCATGGTTGTTTCTTACTTCTCTCCCTCTCCTCATTTTCACCCCAATTTAAAATTCCCACCCATAATAGGCCCCAGTCAAACATGCTGCTCTCAAACCAGACAAAGGTGGTGTATCCTCCCAGCTGGGCTGCATTTGCTCCTTTACAACACCAAAATCAGAAATATTTTGCTGCAACCATTCATGCTTTTTGATCAACATGTTCTTTAGCACCTGATGTGAGCTGGGGGCGCAAGCTGCTGCTCCTTCACCTGCAGCCTGTACTACAGGAGAGTAAAATCCAGCTCAGTTTAAGAAGCACCCAGAAGAGTAGCTCAAACCATGTTACTGCCAGTCACCTTTTGCTCTGCTGTCCTGTGCACGCTCTGTTACACACCAGCAAGACAATCTTATCATTTGCTGCTAGCTTAGGACAGGACTGTTCCAGTTTTCCAGACTTCACCGTTCCTTGAGAGTAAGCTATTGTTCGGGAGTGCTCAGTGCCACATTTCAAGTTATTCAGGTTATTGTTCACATGTATTCCTGAAAAATTAGGAGAAAGGAAACATTTCATTTTGTCATTTGCCTTTAGTGCCCTCATGTCCCCCTCAAGAAGTCCTCCTTGGCCTACAGAGGAGCAGGTTAGTGTGGAATCAGGAGCATTTTCATCACTTGTACAAAGGCTTCAAAGAGCAACTACCCTTCACAGTGACTGTTTCTCTAGAGAAGGACATTATATGCAAGTGCTCCCCATCTGATTTTTCACAGCAGGTTGTACAAGCACTCTCAGCTATTACTGCCCACAAGAAAAACTAAAGTGCCAGGAACCCAACTTGCTACTTTCAATAATAAAATTCGCCTTTGATTACACTCCATCTGCCCAGGACACCATGATCCCCTTTCACTGAGGGGACATGCAGAGGCTGAGGAGTTTGAGCTTGGAAAGAGAAAGTGTTTGTTCATTCCTGAGACTGTTTATTCATCACTAGCAATCTGATTTTAAATAACACAATTCCAGTGGCTTCATCTGGTCCCTAGCAGGTCTTTAAATTAAGCCTGACAAGAGATTTCCCATTAAGCCAGCCTGGCCTGCAGCATCAGCCCCAAGAAGAGGCAGAAAGGAGTGTACAACGCTGCTTGATAACCTCCCAGCTGACAACACTATTAAATCTTCTGCAATGAGCCTGGACAAAGTCAGAGCTGAAATCAATACCCCAGAACATCAACAGCTTGTGGGACTCATTCTTTTCTCACACAAACCTCCCTCACCAGGCACTGAGGTGGGCATTAAGCAGAGTTATTGACTCACCTCTCTGACTGAGGATGCCCTCAGGCCTGAAGGTCTCTGGGGTCTCAAAGGCAAAAATGCAGTCGCTCTCGTGGATGGTGTCCAGGTCGTCGGTGTCGCAGAAGGAGCGATGGAAGCCATCGTAGTACATCTCTGTCAGCACAATCTGCAGGCAGCACAGCAAACAGAACCCATCAAAACACCCACGGTTCCAGCTCACTGCTCCACCTCTCAGCTGGGATTTTCCTGCTAAGGGATGGCACTCCTCAAGACATCCTGTCATCAGCCAGGAGCAAGGAACAGGGAAAAGGACAGCCATAAACGAGAAGTTGGGGTAAAAGTGACATATGGAGAGGTTTTCATGGAATTCCAACAGCTTTCTTGAAGCTCTTCCTACAGAGGAACTGGCCATAGGTGCCCAGTGGGTGTCTCACTGCCAGCATGCACAGATCACCATGGGGTCAGGCAGGTCTGGCACACCACTGAGGGCTATTCCAACACCACTGGGATTCAAACAGCCAATGCATGGGAAAAGCATGATCCAGATTCCCACCCCTTCCTCGCTTCCTGTTCAACCATGGGCAGCAAATTTCAATTCCTCCATATCCAACATGGAACAAAAGCCTCCACTGTCCCTCCCACTGCGGGGAGGGCACCCAGGAGAGCAGCCCAGGCCGTTACCTGCTCCGTGGGGATCTTGGTTTCCGAGGACACGGCCTCCCTCAGCCTGGCCACCGTTCCGGAGATGGGCACGGCCACCCCGATGCGCATGCAGTGCGAGCACTTGCCCTGGTACACCACGGTCACGTAGAGGGGCCTGTGGAGAGCACGGGCACTGCTGGGCTGGGCACCTCTGGGCACTGCCTGCAGCAGCCTCAGCCCAGCTGGCCACATCCAGGCTGCCCACCAGGCACAGGGCCCTGGGACTGCCCCGATCCACCTCACACTGGTGCCCTCAGCTGCAGCCAGACAAGGGTGTTTGATTTACACACTCCTTTCTTACTACATGGCCTGGTGTTACTGGTTCCCACAAGCAGAACATCTCAAAAAAGGCCCACAAAGTTAAAACCAAAGCTGTCTATGAGAAGGCAATCAGATTTCCAACAGGGATCCTACAAGGAAGCTTGGGACAGTCAGTGTAAGCACTTGGAGAGCTGCTGGGAACAGGCTGTGCCTCAGCCCTCAATCCTGCTCCAGCAGCAGCCAGCAGCACTGGGGATACAGGAGGGAGGGGACACCTCCCCTGCACAACCCACTCAGCCTCCACCTGGTGCTGAAGCAGGGATTTTCAGAGCAAACGTGACAGAGCAGTGTTTAATCTGCCCTACCACCACGCTGTTCCATTGCCTCTGGAACCCACACAAGTTTTCTGGATGCAGACACCAGGGGGAGGAGTTAGTTTGTATTACAGGTAGTTTTGCTGTGCATCTCTATCTTCACTTTGCAAGTTTTATCTGGACTTCTTTCCTCCCCCAAAGCTCTTCTTTATTTGCATCAGCTGTATTTCAAAAAAGCAAAACATTTTGCAAGAAAGACTTTAACTTCAATTTTTTAAATTTGAGTGATCAGTGAGGCTGCTCCAAAAAAATCTAAGTGTGTTTCATCCTTTTCCCTTTTTTAATTTTAAAATGCTATAAATTGAGTGAAAAGCAACATATTTGGTTATATGAAGCAAAGACCTTTTCTCCCTAAATTAATGCTATAGGAAGGACAGACCTTTCTGAAACAAGCAAAAGGCTCAATTTTCTACTTTATCAGCAAAGCAAAACATGAAATCCCCATGTGGTCCTATCTACTTTCTTCAATGCCTTATCAGAAATGGTGCTGACATTGTCTCCCTGCTGCAGCAAATGCAGGACAGGCATGGGGAGAGCCAAGGCTGCACTGAGGAGAGCTCCGTACCGAGTGTGGGGCAGAGGGATCGGCAGCGAGATGCACAGGAAAGGGTCAAAGGTGTTGCTCTGCTTCTGGCAATGAGGGCACGTCAGGGAGGACCTGGGACAAACAGACAACAGGGCACAGTTACAGCTCACCTCACTGGGAATGGATAAACCTCCAAACCCCACAGTCACCACCAGCAGATCCAACGGGAAACCCTGGAAGGGTTTTGTGTTTGGAGAAAGGGGAAGTGAAGGGCAGGGACAGAGACAGTCAGCACTGGGGTGCACACAGTTCTTACACAGGAAAAGCTCCAGGCAAGAGTCCAGTCTCATTCTCCAAAACTCCATTCTCATTCAGAATCAATCTGCACTTTACAATGGCTTTGTGTCTTAGACCAGGCTTAAGGTTTCTCTTTTGCAAAGGAAAAGTTGGCAAATACTAGGGAGAAAGCCCAGCAATTATAATTCTTACAGCACAAGCCATCAAGGAACACTGGTGATTCAGCTGTTCTCTTCCTAAAGCTCTGAAATTAGAAAGCTCTCCCCAGAAAGCAGGGAAATCTCAAGGGAAAGCCCTGAAGGGACAGTGATAACTTCAGCTCAGAATTCCCAAATGCCGGATGACAAGCACTCTGCACACTGGGGATCCCTAACTGCAGGCACCTCCAGATCCTGCCATGGGTTCTTCCCTCTCAGTCAGGGTGAGCCCCATAGCACCAGGCTTCCCTGAGCCTTTGCTCACCAAGCACTGACACTTTCAGGATGCATAGGAACAGCTGTAGTGGTACATACTGCAGATTTACACAGAACATACCAAATCTGAAGCAGGGAAATTCTCTCTTTCCTCTAGAGCAAAGTCTTAGTTCAGCAAGAATTCAGAACCAGCTGTTAACACAGTGACACCAGTCCCAACCGTACTGGGAGCTAGTGTCAGTTTAGAATCACACTGGGATCACCCACACATCCAACAAATTTACAGAATACCATACCTGTACTGGGCTTGAAAGAGTTCCTGCACAAAAGTGCTACTGATGGGAAAGGCTGGGCCCTCGAGCAGCACATCATCCTCCAGAGGCGGCTAAAAGAGAGGAACAAACCCTTGAGGCACACCCAGGTGTGGTGGCTGCACCAAGCAGGTGGCTCCAGAACACCAGGCAAATTTTGCTTTCCTTAGCCAAAAGCACTGGAAAAATGCCACAAGCATTTTTAACTACCAAGCACACTCTGTTCCAAGGGGTGGGCACGCAGGAAGGAGAGGTGAGCAGGGCAGCCCAGGGAAGGGCACAGGGCTCACACCTGACAGGGTCTGGCAGCCTCAGTGACACCTCCTGGCTACTGCAGAGCCACTCAAACACAACTGCCCCAGGGACCAGGGGAACAACAGCTGGTTACACTCCCAGGGCAGAAACAATCCTTATTTTAACTCAAGTTTTTTCCATCTGAACTACTGAAGTTGAGAAGCCAATGGGGAGAACTACTCTAAAAGGAAATCCTGTGTGCAAAGTCAGACCCCCACACTGTCTCCCAGCAGAACCCCTTACCTTGAGTGGAGGCATGCCACCAGAATTGACCACGTTGTTGAGATCCTCGTGGACTCTGTCGAGGAGCCAGAGCAGGAACTCCTGGGCATCGTGCTGGGCGTTGCCGCGGTACTGCATCGCGTTCTTGGACACGATGTTCTGCGGGGAGGAGACAGTGCAGCAACAGATAATGCTGACCTGAGGCCATCCCATCACCTACCCTGCCTCACAGCCCTGACAGGGCTGCCCTCACAAAATCCTCTGCTTGTTCAAGCTGAAGCAAGACAAGAATTCAGTCTCCTAATGCCCACACACTCTGTCCTGTCCACTGCAGCTTTGGTGAGGTCACACATTTCCCAAAACCTTGATGCAGGTGTTCAGTGCTGATCTAGGTCTACAATTCCAGGGCTCAGCCAGGATCAGGACATTTAAATCACAGAGGTTTCTACAGTCTGATCATCACGATGCAGGTACAGTAGAGTTACTTCCCACCAGCACCCTGTCAGGCACAAGAGTAGTACAGGCCACCATGGAATTCTTTTCACTGGGCAGCAAGAATCCACCATGCATAACTTGCTCATCCTAAACACACTCTTCCATGGCCATGCCAGCCAGGGAGGTGCAGCTTTCCCTGCACACAAGAACCACAACATGCAGCACCCGTGCCAGGCTGTGCTGCACCTACACCCTCGGCACACCTGCAGAGAGAAAAGCTGTTCACAAGCACTCTGACTTACTGAGAGGGATCCCCAGGAGGGACAGGGGCACTGGCAGAGCCCAGGCAGCACCTGCAGGGCAGGAATGGGTGGGAAGGCTGCAGAGGCTGCACATGTGCCTTGTGCCAGAGCTCCTCCACTCCTCTAATCAGACTTTGCAACAGATTTGAGAAATGAGGTTGGGTTGCTTGCTTTATCCCTCTGAAAATGGGGTCACCAGGGAGGGGGGTGGTGATGAAAGAGGCAGGAAAGGACTGATAAACTGATATACTCTCTATGCTCTGTAATCTGTCCACCTGTCTCAAGGCTGCAAAATAATGGAAAACAGAAATAATCTGCTCTTGTTACATATGTGCAGCCCTTCCAACAGCAGTTTTACTGCTGACCAGCACCCTCCCACATAAAATATGTGCACACAGCCTGAACCATGGGAGTGGTCCCCAGCCAACACTCTGTGCCACACTGCTGTGACCCCAGCACCTCTGCTTGGTGTCCAATGTAACCTCAGCTTGGCATGCTGCTGCAAATCTTTTGATGGGGGAGATAAATTGGAAGCAGCCTGTGGGCACTTGAAGATTAATGGAGACCAAACAGCCTTCTCTGCTCCTAGATCCTGTTAAGCAAAGCAAAATTCACTGGCAGAAATAAAATTATAAAATATAATCCATAAAATGGATCCAAAAAAGTCTTTTCAGGTACCAGCCTGATACCTCTTGCCCTCCTTCAGAGGAAATGTGAGCTGAATGCACCCAGACAGTGATGCAGGGAAGAACGTAAGGCATACATGTGGAGACTTGCTATGCAAACATTAACTTTGTTCAAAAAAAACTACACTGAAAATTAAATTTAGCCCTTAAATTACTGTGTTAAATTTGAAACTGAAAATCAATCACTAACATGTGAAGCAGAGATTGTAGTCCAGTCTTTAGTGGCTGCTCGACCACATCTCTCAGACCTGGCTTTTAGTGATGTGTGTCCCACAGGGAGCAGCCAGTCTGCACCACAGTGAACCCAGGGACGCACAGCAGCCACGTGCCCTGCTCTGTATCTGTGTCACTGCTCAGCTCACAACATCTCCATGATAATTGCTCTGCTTTTCTCAACACTCTTGCAGCCTGAGTGGACTAAGGATAAAGAGCTGCCTGTAGAGACACATCACAAGATGCTGGAAGTGATTCAGGAAGCACTACAAAATACCAGATGCAACTTCCTCACAAGAGGCTCCACTAAACAAACACTCCAGCAGCAGCAGCACGCTCCCAGCACCACTCACACCTCCTGCCAGTGCTGCTAGAACTGGGTCCACAACTGCTCAAACCTCATCACTGGGCACTGGCCACCCAGCTCCTCTCCATATTTACTTTCCAAGTCTGCCCTTCCAGCCCAGCAGAAGGTTTCTTGCCCTTGCCATAACCTAAATCTTTACTCTTCTTTTGCTCATCACTTAAGACAACACCACATTTTGCTGGTCCTGCAGCAATGCAACAGCAGCTGTAACTGGATTCAGATACAGAGTTCAGAAGCAAATGCTTTAAAAACACATGAAAACCACATTTACCAACCCCCAAGAGCAGTTAATCCTCTGCCCCTAATCTGGCTCTCCTGCAAGCAGAGCTGGCACACCAGCCCAGCCTCTGCCCAGCCACAGGGTATTAAGAATGACTCCAGAACAATTCCAGTGCAGTTGTTTCAGCTGTGAGGCACCAGGAGTGGCCATGGACCCCGGCATTGCCTCCCAACATCCTCCATGAGGCACAGCACCTCCAGCCCTTTGCTCAGCTCAGCCCTGTGTGGATCCTCCCTTCCACCAGGTGTGCATGCAGTGGTACACAGACACCCTGAATGAAGTGCCTCCATCTGAAGAGATAAGGGGGAAAATCAGAATTTCCTGTCAATCCCACTTGTATACATCTAATGCAAGCACCCTGTAACCATATCAGTCCCTGCCTGTCCATAAAGGAGATTTACATCAAAGACACATTATCATTTATACCAGGCCACTGAAAGTTTAATAATAATTCATCTACTGCTCTAAAGAGATGCAATAAATAGATCAAAACAGAGCTGAACTATTGGCCTCTTCTTTGCTGCTATTATTGTTCCAGATCACAAAGACAACTGGAGGAAAAATGCCGGTCTGCTATTTTCCAGTGTGGCCCAGCTAGGAAGCAACTGTGGGATTTTGCACATGAACAGATAAAGTCAGCTCATTAGAGACCTGACCCAATGACACACATGCACAGGAAAGAAAGCCTCTTCTTTATCTTCTGTTGAACACTGAGTTATGCTCAACCACGTTATTCCTCTTTTTTAAGCCCACAGCCACAGGCTTGCCTTTGTGTAAGTTCTACAGCAGACAATCTCTAACCTGAATTTCTCTGCTCACACACAGACAGCACCTGTCCCTCTCTGGAGATTTCTTTTCTGGGAGACCAGCACCCAGCCAGCACCCTGGGGCTCAGAAGGGAGCTCCTCCATCCAGGGGCAGAAGAGATTGCTGTGGACCTGGCCTTACACAAGCACCAAACAGGGGAAAGCTTTGATGACAGCAGGTCTGTCACAGCAGGATAAAACTCCTCCCTTGCTCTGTGGGCACCCAGAGCTCCAGGGCTCTGGGGGCAGCACCCCATGGGACATGGCAGCTCCAGGGGCACCCCGTGTGCCCAGACAGACCCACCTGTGCAACAGAGGGGAAATGCACAGCCCTTGTGAGAGTACTTCAGGAAGCAAAGCTGAGAGGAGACTACAGGGAGCAGCACCAGAGGGATTCTCCAGCACGTTTAACGAGCCCAGACAAGAAGCATCACCGCACCAGCCCCTGCCTAACACCTCTCATACCAGCAGCTCACCCTTCCAGGCTGAAGCCTGTTAATCCTCATTAACCACCTTCCCTCAACACAACAGGAGAGAGAGATCTGTCCAGATGATGGACCCAGGGCTGCAGTGTGTGCACAGACACAGAGAGAGCTGTGGGGGCTGCACTCCCCAGCTGGCACACTCCTCTCCAGGCCTTCCCAGGAGGGCAGCTCTGGCTGCCAGAAGGCACTGCCAGGAATCAGTGCTGGCTGCCAGGAGAATTCACCCTTACAAGGAGCAGAAATCCCGTATTGTTCACAAAGA
Organism: Catharus ustulatus; assembly: GCF_009819885.2. NCBI lineage: Eukaryota > Metazoa > Chordata > Aves > Passeriformes > Turdidae > Catharus > Catharus ustulatus. Next base: position 16,205,549 of record NC_046236.1, on the reverse strand, counting down.
ACTTCTTTTCCTGCTACACTAGTGGAGTAACTGGTGGGATTCTAAGGAATGAGGAACTGAGGAGCAGAAGAACAGCACAAACTGAAGCAGCTCAGTAAAGGACTATCAGTACATGCTGGTACAGAGGATGGACATGAGGAGCTCCAGCTCCACATCTGCACCTCTCTCGCTCTCTCCAGCCTTTGCTTCAGGTCCCAAGTCAGGCACAGAAACTGAGATGGGGGATCCCATCATTACTGCTCTGAGAAGCCTCCCCTTGCACTTTATAACAAACATTCATTTCAGTGACACAACCATACGCAAACAAGTTCATTAAGCAGGGCTTTGCCCAAATGGCAGGACAAATGGCCTCACTTCAATAAAGTGTGGCCATGTACAAAGCACAGAGCCACACAGACCCAATTAAGCTGCCTGGGAACACTGCTTCCATGAGCTGCCAGGCACCACAGAGCTCTCATACTTTCACCATGACACCAGAGGCACCACAAATATTTCATTTTGCACAAGCAGCACGGAAATAACAACCTGGAAGCTCAGATGACACAAAACACATTTTGGCATTGACGTTCATCTGCCCTTCCAGCCTCACAGAGGGTCCTGCCAAGCCTCAGGGCTACCTGGCAGTGGAGCAGCAGAGCTGTTCCACACTGGATTCTCTTCTCCTGCCTCACCCAACCCTCTGCCCTGGAGAAGAGCACTCACACCACACGCTGCTGCCCCTCTAGCAGAACCCCTCAGCAAAGCACATCTGACCTCTGGGCTCTGCTGCTCAGCCTTGGCTCCCCAGCCTTGTGCTGCACTCACTCACATCAAAGTTTGAAGCATAACACAGAAACCCCCAGAAAGCATTTGGGATTCACAGGTAAGTCAGACAGCCTTAAGGCAACCAGGTCTGCTGCAGGAAACCCTTCCCAGGGGGTTTAGGAGTATGTGTGTAGAAAGCAGGTGAAGCAACTGTAAGGAAAAACAGGTAAGAAAATAAGCAAAACACAACAAACCATACATGCAATAATGGACTTACATCCTATTGATAATGAACATTTTAAAATATGGTGTAATGTGGCAAGACCTTTGTGATCCCAGTGAACCACATTTCCATGATGTCAAGAACCATCACAAAAACAATGCAGAAAATGTGGAGCTTCCTTTTGTTTCAAGGAAAGTCTGTGAACTCCAAGTCCCAGAGCAGCTCTAGGACGAGCTCCTCCGTATGATGGCACCACTGGAAGCACCTGGACTGAAGTGCAAAAAGCACTCAACATTCCACATTACCTTACCCACTCAAAGCCTTTTCAGACCAACACAGAAACTGAAGCACCAACAGCCAAGGGACCAGGAGAGAAGGGTGAAGGGTCTCACAGTTATTCTTTCACTCCCCTTTCTTCCATCCCTCTGTGCAGAGGGAGGACAATTTGCTCTCTGCAGAAATAAGGAATAAACATTTGACCCTATTCAGAATAAAGGAACTGATCCTGTGCTAGGCAGAGAGCAAGACAATTAAATACAGTGCAGGAGATCACATCTGACACATCACTGGCCCCATTAGCAAGGCACAAGGGCCCTGGTGAGCACAAGGGCCTGGGGCTGACAGCTCTGTGAGCACAGCTGAAGGCTCCTGACACCCACCCTGCCTCAGCAGCCTCCCCAAGAACTGCTCTCACTGCACCTTCAACAGGAGGCAAAGATCTGACCACGAAAACAGGAGTTCCTCCATAACTCAGGAGTTAGTGACTAACTCCCAAAGAAGTGCCCAACACAGCTGGCAGATTGCTCGTCCCAAAGTGAGATATTTGCACCAAAAGCATTCCCAAAACAGCTTGAAATGAGTTTCAAACAGCTACTTGGAAATCTCCCACCAAACACAAGTTTAAAAATAAATAAATAAAAAAGGAAGCAGCACTTTTAACCAGGCACAATAATCCCTGCTCAACCAATAGGGATTTGTTCTGGGTTCAGATCCAATTCTGACAATCCAACCCAATTGACTTACAGTGACTGCTGCTGTATTTGCTTAACATGCTGCAGGTCACAGCCAAGGCCATGTTCTTGCAGGACAAGAAATGCAATCCCAGCTCTGGTGTGCAAAGGGTCCTGTTGAACATTGGCATGCTCCAGTGTACAACTGCCTCAGAGCCTCAAAGAAACTCTCAAAACAGACTCACCATTGACAGAAGACCCACACTCCACAGAAAGCAGAGGATTTGCATAAGAACATAATTTTTCAAGCCCAATTAGTTTAAATCAAAATCCTGCTTGCTGATGACCCCCACCACGACCTCTGAGTGCTGCAGACCAATTCCCATACAAAGGGAGCTCTGTCCTCCCTGTCTGACACTCCCGGGAGCTCTGCAGGCAGGACGGGACAGCTCCCTGCAAAAAAACAAGCCCAAAGCCCTGCTTATACAATAGATGTTTGTCACCATTGTCACACCATCACAAAGGGGAAAGAGGAAGCACACGCTGCAATATTAGTCCCTGTTGTGAAAGCAGCAGCTTTGTTTGGGCAGGAAAACAAAACCCACGGAGCAATCGGAAGAGAGGGATTGTTAAAGCAAACATCACAGGAGCGACGGGAGAGTCACCCACAGCACAGAAACCCAGGAGCCACCAGCTCTGCCACCGTGCTGCTGTTCTGCTCCCCAGGAAGGAACCAAACCCTTCTGCTTCACCTCCCATCCAGTCCTTATGGACCTTCTCCTACCTCAGCCCCTACACCCCCACTCTGCTGCTCTGCCAACATGTCCAGCCTCCCCTCTCTGCACAAACTCTCTGCCAGGCTCTTCCCTGCAGCTACAGGAGGAACCATTTATCACAAACCAGTTGCTTGAACTGTGTTTTCCATGGTTTCAGCAGCTACATCATTCCAAGACCCATGGCATGGGTTATTTCCTGAAGACTAACTTAAAAAGAGAGGAAACACTACCAAGGAAAACCAGCTGAGGGTAAAAAGCATTCCAAAGATCATCCCTTCAAAGGCCCCAGCCCACAAGGACTCTAAGACACGCTCCCTTGAAAATAATTTCCTCTCTTCCAAGAGAGAAGCCTACAGATATGAGTGAGCAAGAAAATAAGTATTATCCTTTATCCTAAAATACATTTAGCACCTGCAGAGAAATATTTAGCAATTAGGAAGTGCCTTTGCCCAGTTACATTTGGTACCAAAAGAGGAAAAATAGCAAAAAAACCAACACAAGGATTTGAAAGCATGCTGAATAAAGAGCCTTTTGCCTATCAAATAATTACTGTCAGTGGCTGTTACTCTTGGAGGGAAAGCCCAAAATTGCTCTGTGAAAATACTTTACATCCTTAAAAACAATTACACCTAGGCAGATCAGGAATGTTCCACCCCAGCAGAACCAGCTGGCGGATGTTTTCCTTGTTTTGGGGAGAAGCTGCAGTTTCCAGAATGAAAACGCCAATCTCTGCCTTTCTCCAATCAAAGCCCATTGTTTACACTTGCAAATGAACCGTGCAAATCTGCTGCTGAGAAAAAGTTTAATTAAGAATTGAATTTAATAGCAGGTTCAGGCGACTTAGCTGTCTCTAGAAACATTAATTTCTTATTAGAAGTAATTGACCCCTGTAAGGGAGCAGCACTTGACACAATGACACAGTCCTGCACCGGGACCCGGGCTGCTGGCACCGTGCAGTGCTGAACTGGATCACCTGGGACCAGATTCCCTTCAGCAAGAGGTTTTTAAAACCCCCAGGGAGCCAGCAGGTAGGAGATGGATGGGCTCCAGCTCCATCCACAGCAGAACAGCACCGGCTTACCATCAGCAACGCCTGCAAACAGCAAAGTTCTGCTATCAACACCCACAGAACATGGCCTTCATTTAATCCCTGGCCCTGCTGCTCTTCCTCCTGCTGTCTCTGTATCCCAGCCCTGCTCCCACAGCCTGTGTGAGCAGCAGAGCCTGGCCTAGAAAGAGAGCTGCTTCCTCTTTATCAGTTCCACTGTCAGAAGACAATCCTGCTTTCACAACCATTTTTTCCTGCTATTACTCTGGAGAAATCCACGGTTTCTTCTCCTGCCACACCACCTCAGGAGCAGTGACAGGTCAAGGTGAGTCCCCCTGGTGCTGCCAAGACCAGGCTCACCGAGTGATCAGCTTTCTGAGCACTCCCCCATAAAAACCTCTCGCAAAGGGACCAGAGCCACACGTGGTCCTTGTGGCAGGCATGCTGAGAGAACACGGGCACCTTCACTCCAAGGCAAAGAGCCAGGGTCTCCAGGGAACACCCCAGCATAGCTGTGGGGTGGGTGGGTGCAGCTACCTCCAAAGGCACGGGAAAAGCAAAGGGAAGAAGGTGCTGGCCATGCCTCCATCCAAATGACCGGGGCTGCCAAAGGCCACTGCCACCTCAGAGGACCCTCCAGGACATCCCACCACCCAACAGGCACCAAGGGACAGCAAACTCCCCAGTCTCCACCTGCTGACCTGCAGGCAGAGAGCCCAACAGTGTCAATGCTTTCGCTGTGTTTTCATGCACTTGAACGCCTGCTCTGCAAATCAATCTGCAAGAAAAATTCCCCTAAAATTTCCCCTAAGTGTCTCTAAGCTCACAGTGTGGAAGGTACCAGCCACTCTCTGGTTCTCTCACACAGCCAAAGAATCTTCTGTGCCAGGAATAATACTTCTCCCTATTCCAAGGGGCAAGGTAGGCCTAGAGCACTTTTAAAACAGCTGTGCCCAACTTCACCCAAAGCCATGGCAGGGTGTTTTTAAGCCCCTGTGCAGGACCAAGCCCTGTGCTCCAGCAGCTCCTGGAGCAGGCACGAGGCCTGGGCAGGGCAGGGGCGGTCAGACAGAACCACAGAACAGGGGCTGTGGTGGGACAGCATCCTGGGCCAAACACGAGCGAGCCCGAGCAAGAGAGTACAAGCAGGCACTCCTGAAACACGCTCCACAAATCAGCCCAGACTCACGAGTTCTTGGTTAGTAGACTATGAGGCACAGCTCTCAACAGCCTCTTTCCATGCACACTCTCAACTCCCAAACAACAGTTAGTTCCAGCTTCCTAATGGCAGAACGCTAGAGGAACGAAACAGTAAAAGGAGTATTTTCACCTATAGAAACCAACCAGAGCCATCAGCCAGCACCAAACACCATGAGCAAAGAGCAGAGTGGCAGCACCTGTCCCATCCCCAGGGTGCTGCTGTGGGTGTCCAGCGTTGTCCCTTGACCAGTGTCTGCTGCTGTGGAAGGATGCTCGGAGCAGGAACAGCACTCCAGAGCTACGGGCACGCAGCTGGCAAGGCCAGACGGCTCTCCCCACCGCGTGGGTGCTCAGACCAGTGCCAAGACACCCACGGTGCCCGGGGCAGCCTGCGGTGCCCGTGCGATGGTGACACGCCGTGTCACGTCTGGACCTGTTGTGAGCCACGGCAGCACCGTGCGAGCCCCGAGCCACCCCCGCACGGCGGGCACCGGCCCCGCAGGGCTGCCCCCGCCGGCCTTGCGCCTCGACGGGACGAGGCCCCGCTCACCTTGAAGTCGCGGCTGTGCTGCGGGGTGTACTCGAGCGTCCAGAGCGCCCGCACCAGCTGCGCCAGCTGCTCCGTGACCTCTCCGGGCGCGGGCGGCGGCCCGTCGGCGGGGGGCGGCGCGCCGCGGAACTGCTCCAGCGCCAGGAACTCGGCGAACAGCTCGGTGTTGCTGAGGCACTGCAGGATGGCGTTCATGAAGCAGGTGTTGCCGTGGTTGCGCAGCCCCGCCACGCCGGGCACGGCCTCGGAGCCGCCGGCGGGGCGCGGCGGGGGCTCGGGGCTGCGCGGCGGGCCCGGCGGGAAGCAGCTGCCCAGGCCGCCCGTCGCCTGCGGCGGGGGCAGGCGCGGGGCGAGCGCGCCGCGGGGCTCGGGCTCGCTGCTGTAGTGCGAGAGCGTGGAGAGGGTCTTCAGCACGCGGCTCATGAACCCGCCGAGCGACCGCCCGGACGGCGCCGGGGCCGGGGTGGCGGCCGGGGCCGAGCCCGCGCCGCCGCCCGCCGCCCGCCCGCGGAAAAGCCGCTTGCTGAAGGAGCGCTTCTCCTTGGCGCTGCCGGCCGGCCCGGGGCCGCTCACCCGCGACATGGCGGCGCGGCGCAGCGCGCATCCCCGCTCAGAGCTCAGCCCGCCCGGCGCTCGGCCCGGAGCTCAGCCCGGCGGCCGCCGCATCCCGCCGGGCCGGGTCGGGCCGCGGCTCCGCCGCCTCACGGCGCCGCCATGCAGCGGGCGGGGCGGGGCGCGCCGCCACGTGACCGCGCCGCCACCTTGGCGACGGGCAGACGCTGCCGCAGCGCCGCCATCTTCGGTGCTGGCATGCGCGGGGCGGGCCCCGCCCTGGCCACGCCCCCGAACCCCGCCCAGGCCCCGCCCCCGGGTCCGAGTCCCACACCGGGGGCTCCGGCCCCGCTCGCCGGGACCCGCCCGGCCCGGCCCGCCCCGCTCGGGCCCGTTACTCCGGGCTCCCCGCGCAGCCCCGGCCGCTGCCGTGGGGCGGCGCTGCGCGGCCGCGGAGCGGGGCGGGCCGGACGGGCGGGGCGGGCCGGGGCGGGGCGGTGCCGGGGTAGGTACCGATGCTGCCGCCCGCCGCCCCATCGGCAGTGGCGCCGGGACTGGGAGCGGAGCATGGCGCCGCCGGGCCCGGAGGGCGGGCGAGGTGAGGCGCGGCGATCTCGATTCCCCCCGGCACGGCCGTCCCGCGGATCGCACACCGGGAGAGGGGTGGGATGCCGGGCAGGACCGGCCCCTGCGGTCGCGGTGCGGCGGGGCACCGGGCGGTGCGCGGGCGCCGATCCCGCAGCCGCCCCCTCAGCGCCCGGTTCTCCCGCAGCGGCCGGCACGGCTCCCGGTAAGAAGATCACGGCGCGGCTGAAGCGGACGCTGCCGGTGCGGGGCCCGCAGGCGCCCACGCTGAGCGAGCTGATGCGCTGGTACTGCCTCAACACCAACACGCACGGCTGCCGCCGCATCGTGGTGTCCCGCGGCCGCCTGCGCCGCCTGCTCTGGATCCTGCTGACCCTCAGCGCCGTGGCGCTCATCCTCTGGCAGTGCGCCGAGCTCCTCATGAACTACTACAGCGCCTCGGTGTCCGTCACCGTCCAGTTCCAGAAGCTGCCCTTCCCCGCAGTCACCATCTGTAACATCAACCCCTACAAGTAAGGCTCGGGGAGCTGCTGGGAGGATGGGAGGGCAGCACAGCACTGGGCTCCTTCCCGAGCTCGGCCCGGTGCTGCTTGTCAGCACTTCGCCAGCCTGGGTTCTCTCTGTAGGGCACCCGGTGTGCCGCATCCCCCTCTGTGCCTTTCACTCACCCCTCACTGCTGCCTGCTGACCTGGCTCCCTTCGTGCTGCTTTCTGCTCCGCACTGTCCCTGTCAGCTCTTTGACTCTTCCAATTCCCTTCTTCCCAGAGTTCCAGGATTACAAACAGCATCATCTCCTAAAAAATGGAAAGGGGATATCTGTCACTCCTCTCCTGCTTCTTTCTTTCCTTATGGGAGATTTTGACATGATTCATTAGCAATACTTTTTCTCCTGTCAAATCATGCTTTGCATTGCTCTCTGTTCTGCTGCCAGATTGCCACCCCGGTTCCCATGGGGATCCAGCTCTTTGATGACTCTTCACAGATGAAGTCTTATTTCCACATACTCTGCCTCCTCAGACTTCCTAACATAAGGAGCTTGAGAGTCTTGGGAGAACTTTGTAGTTCAGTCTGCTCTGCTCCCTGGGGTCCTTACTCCAAATCTCTCCATGGGCATAACTGCCCTCACTGGTGTGAGATCTGCACAGAGAATTCTGTCCAAGCCAAGGCACCCACAGTGCAGCAGGCAGAGCACTGGGCAGCGAGGTGGGATGGGATGTCACTGTCAGCTTGTCTCCCATGCAGGTACAGTGCCATGAAAGAATATTTATCTGAGTTGGACAAAGAGACAAAAAAGGCTTTGGAAACTTTCTATGGATTTTCTGAGGGCAAGTCCAAGGTGCGCCGGTCGGTGGATGACTGGAACAGCACAGGGAGCGACTTCTTCCAACAGATCCCTCTGCTGAAGGTCGAGGACTTGTCCAGGACAGCGACCGACCTGCGCACCGGGCAGAAGAGGAGAGTGGAGGGAAGTGTCTTTCACAAGGACTCATCCATCGTGAACTCGGCCGATTCCAATGACATCATTGGCTTCCAGCTGGTGAGTGTCACTGTGCCCTGGCCAGCACAGGGCAGTGTTGGGGTCAGTGTCCCTCCAGCAGGTTTTATTGCCTGCTCAGATGGCTTTGCACAGTGTGAAGAGCACCCTGTCTGCTCTTCTGCCTAAGCCTCCATGGCTGCTGCAGAGTCACCTCCAGCTCTCTGGAAGAGAAGAACCTTCCTGAAGTCTTCCCAAATAGAGTCAGTGTCACCTGTGACCTTTCTTTTGGTCCTGAAATATTTGATCATGTCACTGCATGAAAGGTCTTTGATGCCCACTGTAACTTCATACGTGGTTATATCTGTGCCTTGTAGAATCCATGATTTCAGACCCTCTGAAATGTTTTTTCCCCTTTGTGCTTGTCAGTGTGACGCGAACAACAGCAGTGAGTGTGCCCTGTACACGTTCAGCTCGGGTGTTAATGCTATCCAGGAGTGGTACAAGCTGCACTACATGAACATCATGGCACAAATTCCCCTGGAGACCAAAGAAAAATTGAGTTATTCTGCTGATGACCTTATACTGACATGTTTCTTTGATGGCCTATCTTGTGACAAAAGGTCAGTGCACAGAAAATTCCTGTCATCTTAACAGCTTCTTTCCAAGCCCATAATATGTAGGAATGGAATATTTGGTATTTGCTGAATTCCAGCAGGAGCCACTGCTAGTTCTGTAAATCTGCCTCCCCCATGCTATTAACCCCCCTTCCCACATTAAAACTTCCTCAAGTTTCCATCTCTTGATATCTTAAACTAGATCATACTGCCATGTATTTTAAAGCTACTCAGAAAGAGACCCACATCTTTCAGCAAAATAAACTTGAAGTAGTAAGTTCTGGTCTGTCTCTTGTCAAATCCAAAGTCCAAATGTGCTGCCTTTTTCCCACAGACAGAACTAGAGGGAACAATGTAATGATATTTGATTTCTTGTAGGCACTTCACTCGTTTCCATCACCCTCTCCACGGCAACTGCTACACCTTCAACAGCGGCGAGAACGGGACCATCCTGAGCACCTCCACGGGGGGCAGCGAGTATGGTGAGTGGGGCACTGCACTCCTGGGTGTTCCAGGGCACTCTGCACTCCTGGGGTGTTCCAGGGCACTGCACACCTGGGGTGTTCCAGGGCAGTTTGCAGAGGAACTGTTTGATAACAAGTGGTGCAGCAAACTGGATCCTGCTGGAGCGTGAGCGATGTGTTGGCTGTAGATGTACAGGCTGATTGGGGAAATGCCTGTTTGAACTAGTGCAAACTCTTTCCTGAGAATACAGATAATATCATTGCATCACTAATGTTTTCCAGCTGAAATTAGTGCTGCCCAGTTATATAAGCAAGTTCCAGCCACGCTCTCAGCAGATGTTGTTTGTTGTACTCGGTACCACCAAGGGGTGTTAGTGGCTGCAGGTGTCTTGGTCTGGCTGGGCAGAGGCTGTACTTGGCTGTTACAGTTCTACTTAAGGCCAGATAACATGAAATAAACTGTGCTGCCCTCCCTGAGCAGAAAACGTGGCTCTGGCTCCTGGTGTAACTTCCTGCCTTGTCTCTGTGGTTCAGGATTGCACGTTGTTCTGTACATCGATGAAGCAGACTACAACCCCTTCCTGGTGACATCCTCAGGAGCCAAGATCATGATCCACGACCAAAACGAATATCCCTTCATTGAGGACATTGGCACGGAAATTGAGACTGCAGCCGTCACCTCCATAGGGATGCACTTTGTGAGTGACAGCAATCTTCATTTCTGGTCCCTTTGCCTTGGTACAGCTGTAAATAGGAACTGATGGGGTGATTTCAGAGAGCCAGCAAATCGAAGGCCTTTAAATACCTCCCACTCAGCTGAAGTGCCTTGAGGGAAATCCTGTGATAACACTTTTCTGAACAAAAGAGGCCATGGGAAAATCAGTCTTTATAAACCAAACCGGCCTGAGATATTGTTTGTTCTCCCTTTTCTTCCACCTCTTAGCTTTCCAGGGGATTTTTGGTTTTGTTTTCAAAATCCACAGCAAGAGAAGTGTGTTGTCAAGTGCCTTGTTTGGCTTTAGCAATGAGCAGGAAGCTTGATCCCATGAGGGTCCCTGGGGTGGAGGAGCCAGAGCTGGAGCTGTGGGTCCAAACATTGGGGTTGGGTTCCTAGGGATGGTAGCAGCACAACCCTTGAACAGTGGCTTTGCTGTGGGCAGCTGAGAGCAAAGGCAAGCAGAGCTGCAGCTCCTGCTTTCCCCATTTAGTTTCTTTCAGAGGCATTTGGCCCAAGGGGGTTCGGCACAGCTGTGCCAGGTCCCCTTTCATCTGGATGGGCTGTTAAGTGAGCACTTCAGCTCTGCCTTTCTGGTCTGAGCATCAGCCATCCTGCTTATCTGGGAGTGCTGAGGCCCTGCATTAGAAAAGACATTAAAAGAGGGCTGATGTTTTACAAAATGCAGGTAGTTAACTGTCTTCCAGCTGTCTGGAAAACTGGCACCAGCTCCTTGGTCAATCATGACTGAGAGGTTTGGGAACCAGGATGGTGTGAGGACACAAATCTCACAAGACTTTTCTCTGTCACCACCAACAGTACAGAAACCGTCACACAAGGCAGAGTCTCAATATTTAATGTAATATGTTCCTAGCACAATACGTTTGGAGTGTTGCTGTAGTATAAAAAACAAGATTAGGCATATCTTGGTGTCTGTATATAAAATATTTGCTTTGAGGAAAGGATCCAATTGCATCCTAATGAGGCAGCCAAAATAGAAGCTGGACACAATTTCTGGTCTCAGAACAAAAGCTGGGGATCACTGTCCTGCTGGGAAAGGACAGCTCCAGAGAGCCTGCTGAGTGGTGGAGGGTCAGGGTTGTCAGGACAGGGCTGCAGCACCGAGGTGCCAGATCAGTCCTTGTCCCCACGTGCAAGGTCACAAAGAGGACACAGCAGCTGTGTCCCTCACTGTGCTGGGCTCTGAACACAGCATCGGTGTCTGCTTATTGCTCATGGGGCTCCTGCTGGGTACTAGGACTGCCCTCACCTCCAAAACTGTTCCAAGATGTTTGGCACGCAAACAGGACATTGCTTGGTCAGAGTTACAGTGCTTTAGTTAAATATTTAGTTTGGAAATTATTTCAGTACCTGAAGGAACAAGTAGGCTTTGGTAGGAACATAAGCCACAACAAAATAATTCTATACAAAGGATCGATCATCTCTTGGAAGCCCCAGGAGCAGACTGAGGCAGTGTCTTGGCACTACATTTTATGTGGAATTTAAAAGCTGGTTTCAGTCAGTTTTCAGAAGCAATGCATCTCTAATACTGAAATTCCATCTTTCCCTCCAAAGAGAGATTTGAGTATCTCTAAAAGCACTGATTTGCACCACAGTGGCCCCGAGCCTTCTCTTGCTGTAGACAAAGTGGTGAGGTATGCTCCTATCAGATGTGGCCTCAGGGGCTGCATTCAGTGCCTTGGGGGCTACGAGCCTTTCTCAGATTCCTGCTAAATTGATCCTTTGTACAGAATTTTTAATTCTAATTTTAAACTCTGTAGAGAAAGACAGGTGAATGGATTCTTAAATGGATGTTTCTTGTGGTTTCAGGCTGCTTTACTGTAAAGTGGATAATTACTGCAGAAAGATAGCAGGGGCTGAGGGAGGTAAGGCAGTCTGGAGGAAGTGGGCCATGGGACTGGAATCAGATTTCGGGAATTTGGAAATCCCAGCCCTGGTTTCACAGAGCTTGCAGGCACAGACTTGGCATGTCAGAGCTCTTTGCTCTGGGCAGAGATTGCAGAACAGGAAAAGTCATTGGCATTTGAGAGGAAGGGTCAAAGCAGCACCTGGATAAAGGTTTGAAGGAGACACAAACATTTGATTTAGAGTGGATTGAGGGGTGCTGTTGAGCACTAGTGGAGCCTCAAGTGCTGTTTACCCACAGCACAGGAGCAGCCAGTGCAGCAACAGCTCAGGCAGGCAGGGATCCTCACAGAAAATAACCCAAAACCCCCATCCAACAACCGCCATCCCTCAGAACACAAACGTCCAGAGCAAGCCACACACAGCCTCTGAGACCAGGAGAGAGCATGCATATGGGTTCCTCTACTTTGAAAACTCCTCACTGCCTTGGTTATAGCACTTTGCATTCCTGCAGAAGGTTTCCAGGAAGACAGCAGAGAGCCCCGCCAGAGCAGTGTTTGGGAAACGATATTAGAAACAAAAAAACCCTTGTTTTGACAAGGGATTGACAAATCATTTTAGGTAGCAAAAGGTAAACGTTCTATTTAAAGCTGCCTTATCACTTACAGTTTCAGAGTTGGGATAAAGTGTCGCTGAATCCTTTGGTGAACTCCAAAAAAACAAGTTTTGTTCTTTTCCGTTTCCCAGACTCGGTCTCGCAAGCTGAGCAAACCCTACAGTGACTGCACAGAGACAGGGGCTGACATACCTGTGGAAAATCTCTACAACAAGAGCTACTCGCTCCAGGTAAAGCCATTACATTTGGGGTTATCAGTTGCTTGAAAACTACCTGCATAAAAAGCTTTATAACAGTCTGTGGTTCAGAGCCTGGGAGCAGTCTGAGCACAGGGTTGTGCTGATGTAAAATGCGACGGCACTTCTTAAAATCCAACTTTTATTCCTAAGTGGTTGCTGTTTGAAGTTCCCTCAGGCACCCTGTTAGATAAAGAGAGAACATGAGCTCATTAGGCAATTTTCAAGCAGTGTGAGACTGGAAAATATTGGCCAAGTAAAGGTTGCAGCTAAGTAACCCTTGAAGCCAGAAATTGTGACCTTTAGGACTCCAAGAATAACAGAAACCATCTAATCAGTATCCAGATAGCAGGATGTTTGTTTACAGAGTAAGTTTCCACTAATTTTGCATGGTTTCTGTAATTTGGTCCTCTTGGAGAGTGTCAGTTGTTCTGGCACTCTCCACTTGAAGAATTGTACTTACATTAGCTGCTGCCTGCAAAGCCCAGGTCTAGGCTGATTTTGTGTTTTATGGGAAATATGAAATCTGCTGTGGTGTAGTGCCAGGTAGGATCACCCAGACATTGTCTCACGTTTTTAATAACAGTACTTCACCGAAACTCAGTGCTCAGGAGGGACTGGAACCAAAAGGCTTGACTGGGATTTAAAAGAAAAGTTCTGTTTCTGCATGTCCCAGTGTTTTAGCACAAACCACAGCTCTGCTGCCTTGTTAATCCTCCCAGCTTCACCTCTCCCAGTAGGCACCAGCAGGGTTTGGTGGAAGCTGTGAACGTTTGCTGCTGTGAGTCACTTCCCACACCTACTTAGTGATTCATGGGCCACGTGCCATGGCAGGCCTAAAACCCTCTCTTTGACTCTGTAAAGAGCAACTGCAACACTGAAGCTTTTGGTGGCATTCATAGAACCCCCATATATGTAATCCTTCAAGAAGATTATATTCTTATTTTTTGCACTAGAGCCTCAACCCTCCATTGTACTTTCTGCCTGTGTTTGTATTCACCCACAGCAGAGTCTGACGGCCCAGGGAAAGAGGGTTCCCATCCCACTGCATTGTCATTAGCAGGATGTTTTTAGGTGCACAGGAGCCTGGAGCTTGGTGCTGCCTCTTAGCCCTCAGCTCTGTTTTCTCTCCCCAGATCTGCCTGCACTCCTGCTTCCAGAAGGCCATGGTGGAGTCGTGTGGCTGTGCCCAGTACGCTCAGCCCTTACCTCCTGGGGCCGAGTACTGCAACTACAAGAAGTACCCAAACTGGAGTTAGTATTGAAACACCTCTGGCACTGCACATGCCTCAGCTGTCCTGTCCCCTGCACCCCCAGTGTTCTGTCACACAGCCCCTGTACCCACCCTGCACCCCCAGTGTCCCTGTCACACAGTCCCCTGTACCCCCAGTGTCCCTGGCACAGCTGCTGCACATCCAGTGTGCTGGGACGAGGCAAATCTGCCTTAACCCACTTAAGCTGCCACCCCCAGAGCCAGAAGTGCCTCCCTTGCTCACACTGACTGGTTTGTGAAACTTCCCCTGATGGTTTGTCACCTATGCCCCCCACAGAAGAGTGGAGGGCTTAACCAGGTGTGGCAGTTTTCATGCCTGTACCAAGTGACAGCCACTTCTCAAGAGTCTTTTGCAATATTCATAGGGTAAATCTTTTTATCCCCACCATGTAGGCGATGGCCACAAGGGCCACCTATGCCCCAGATGTCCCACTCCAGGTAACAGGTTTTGTCTCTGGCTTCTCACACACATCCTGCTCTTCCCCTCTAGTGTACTGCTACTACAGACTGCATGAAAAGTTTGTGAAGGAGCAGCTGGGCTGCCAGCAGATCTGCAAAGACGCCTGCAGGTGAGTCCTTGCCACAGCCAGAGGTAAGGTGTGCATGGGATCAGAGCTCACAAGTGACATCCTGCCTTTCTCTGCAGCTTCAAGGAGTGGGCACTCACCACCAGCATTGCTCAGTGGCCGTCCATCGTGTCAGAGGTCAGTCCCGTTGTTCTCCAGCAGAGCAGCAGCCTAGCACAAGGCATTGAGTAACCCCAGAGGCTCAGCACAAAAGCAGGAGGCCCTGGGGTAGTCAGTAGCCTTCAGTGATGCTGCTCCCAGAGACCAGTCTAGTTTCCTGCTCAGGGCTTCCCCTTCAGGAGTTCACCATTAAACTGAAATTTGTCTTGGGAGATCCCCTTGGGCCCAGCTGCCTGTCACACACTCAGTTCCAGTGCCCAGACTAGCCCAGGGACGTGTGGAGCATGAGCCCCTTCCCAAGGGTCTCTGCACAAGAACCTGCAGCTCAAGTAGCATTTTCTGTCTGTTCTCCAGGACTGGATGCTCCGAGTTCTCTCTTGGGACAAAGGGCAGAAACTCAACAAGAAGCTGAACAAGTAGGTCCCCCTGTGTGTTCCTGCCTTGCACCTCCAGCTCTGATACGATCTCGGCAGCCCTAATGATGGCAATTGGGGAAAAAGCTCCCTTGGAGCAGCCCAGCCCTACTGGTCCAACTGGTTATTTGCATAGTTTTTCAGTATGTTTCATGTTATTGTTTTACTAAACCCTCTGCCTGCCTCCTGTTTCCCCAGGACAGACCTTGCCAACCTGATGGTGTTTTACAAGGACCTGAACGAGAGATTCATTTCGGAGAATCCTGCCAACACGGTGAGTGAGCGTGCTGGTCCCTGCTCCCAGGAGACACAGTGCTTCCTCCCACGCAGGCTGGGAGCTTTCACCTGCCCAGGGGAGCAGTCCCACACGGGCAGGGGCAGGAAGCTGATCTCAGATATGCACCTCTGGGCTGGTCCTGCTCTTTCCAGCCCTTATCTCAGGCCTCGTCTCTGCCTGTCCAGCCCCGAGCTCTGTGCAGGGGCAGCCTGCAGGCTGCCCACAGCAAGCTCAGCTCTTCTGAAGCAGAGCCAGAGAGAACAACAGCAGAGATGGGCCCACTGCCTGTGGAAGTGCTGAGCAAGCCCTGGGTGCCCAGCTCGGTCTCCCTGCTGTACCAGCACCATGGACACGTGCCCATTGCAGACCCTAACCTCGCGCTCTCTGCCCTTGCAGCTCGTCATTCTCCTGTCCAACTTCGGGGGCCAGCTGGGGCTGTGGATGAGCTGCTCGGTGGTGTGTGTCATCGAGATCGTGGAGGTGTTCTTCATCGACTCGCTGTCCATCGTGCTGCGGCGCCAGTGGCAGAAGGCCAAGAAGTGGTGGAGCCACCGCCAGCAGGGCGGCTCGGGGAGGGCAGCACAGGCCAGCGACGTGGAGAGGCAGGGCCACGACAACCCCGTGTGCATCGACGAGGACCTGCCCACCTTCACCACCGCCCTGCGCCTGCCCCTGCCCCAGGACAGCCCCCTGCCCAGGACTCCCCCTCCCAATTACAGCACCCTGCGCCTGGAGACCGCCTTCACCGAGCAGCTGCCCGACACGCTGGAGCTGGGCCAGCACTGACACTGCCCACCCGCCCACCCCTGCCCACAGAGGTGGGTGCTGGAGCCACATGTCTGGGGTGAGAGGCACAGACCCAGACGAGCACTGAAGGGCTGTCAGGTCACACCCTCACTCAGGGATTGAGCCGGCAGTCAAAGCTGCCCTGAGCAGAGCTCAGACACAGAAGCCAAGGGCTCTGAGACAGTCAGAGCTTCAAGCACCATCAGTTCTGGAGTTAATGATGGCAGGAGATGGCTGGAGCAGGATGTGGTACTAAGCTGGGATGTCTCACCAGGCAAAGGCACGCATTAGCCACCAGCTGCACACACCCCATTGCATGTGGGCAGGAATTGCTCCACAGCAGCAGATTGATGCCACATTGAGCATTAACACTAATTGCTCTCTGCTGTGTGGCTGGACTTGTGGGAAAAACCCGGGGCTGTCAGGAATCCAGGATGGCATTTGTAGGAAGGGCATGACAGGGGCTTGGGTAGAGCACAAAAGAGCATTAAAGGAAAGCTCTCACTTGAATTTTCATTAGAAACCTGATTCCAATGGTGGCCTGAGGAGCTCTTTCTTGTAAGATGAAAAGCCAGGACAACCAGAAATGTGCTTGTAGAGCAAGTTACTACACAGCTGGGTAGGAAAGCCCGAGTCATCCCCAAAGAATCATCTGAAAGGGCATGAAATCCAATTTGGAGCACAGTAATGAAGTGTATCCTCTGCAAGCTTGTTCCATTCCACATCACTCAGGCAGCCCTTAAACATAACTTCCAAGGAGCTCATTAAACGACTTCCCAGAAGCCTCACAGGGAGCTAGCTGGCTGCTCTTTTCCTGCTCAACCCCAGGCAAGGACTTCCTCCTGCAGCCACCATCCCCAGCTGCCTGCCCTGGAGCTGGCAGTGCCTGGGGGATGTCTGGCTCCACCTGTACCTCATCCCCAAAGCAGCATCAGCAGCCACCTCTTACCTCCTGTGCTGCTCCCCTGGGCCAGGGGCTGCTGCCTGTGCCCACACAGCCACGAGAGCTCCTGGGGCACCTGCCCTCCCCAGCCTGCACCAGCTCCCTCCTGCCACAGCTCTGCTGCCTTCAGCACCCTGTGGGGATGTGAGCAGAGCCCACTCCACCCTGGCTGGTGGGGTCTGTAGAGCCAGAGCAATGCAGAGTGTGTGAGGGGTGTCTGAGGGAAGAGTCTCCTTTCCTTTCTCTAGGAGCTTATTTTACAGAGGACAGTGAGAATCCAGAAAGGTTCTTTAATGTGCAATAAAACCTATTTTAACTGAATTATTTAAATAGATGATAAACTGAAAAATAAAGATATATTTTTGAATAACTGCTTTGCCCTTTGCCTTTTTGTTTTTGTATCACTGCTATAGGAGTTAGTTCCCTGCAGGCATCCAGGGAGTAGAGGGGACTTGTCTCTGCGTGCCCAGGGGCTGTGGGTTCTCAGCAGGGCCAAGACTCCCAGCAGAGATGGAGCAGGGGGGTTCTGTGGGACCCAGCTCAAGAGCAGGCAGGAGGAACATGAGGTGCAAGCAAAAACAGCGAAAAGGCCTTTCACAAAGCAATGTAAACCAGCAAGGGACCAAAACCACTGGAACTTCAGGTGTCTCCAGATAGCTCCACACCTGGGCAGTCCCTTGGAGGCCACAGGAAAAGTGAGAAGCAGATCTGCCTCAGTCCCTGGTCCAGCACTGGGCCAGGGCTCATCCCCATCATCTCTAGCAGCATCAAATACCAGCACTCATCTCGTCAGTCTTGTGCCATGGGCAGCAGTGACAGAACAGACCCAGGGCAGAGCAGCCCAGGGAGCCCCATTCCCCTTGGGTTACAGGCATGAGCTGTCCCCACTAGAGCAGGGACAGGAGCCACAGCCAAGCCCAGAGCTAAGGAACAGCTCACCACAAACCCCTGCCTTGCCAGCCTGCTGGGGCTGGCACAGGAGCTGCTCTGGCCCCGTTACACCTGGCTGAGGACCTGCCACATTTGTCCCACTCCACAGCTGTACCTGTATTCCACAGCAGCCCCTCAGAGACCACAGCTTTCCACGAGGTTTGCTCACATCTGCTGCAGGCAGCACTAAGGAGAAACTGCCCAAGCTCAGCCTGATGCTGGTCCTGGTCCTTGTCCTTCCCCACTGCTGAGCCACTCCTGCATTTCCTCTTCCCCTCAGACTGCTCAAACACCCCTACCAACCTCCAGCCCTCAGAGCTGGATTAAATCAGTGAGTGCTGATCATGCAATGAGCCCCTCAACAGGAGGGAACCCCCACACCTGGCCCTAGGGCCAGGAAAGGTGCTGATTGGGATGGGTCAGGGGTTTTGCATTTCTAAAGCCTCCCCAGAGCAAAACAAAACCTTGGAAAATAAACAGAGTGGTGCCAACTTTGCACAAAAGCAGGTGTAGGGACTGGTCAGACTCTATGCCAAGAGCTGCAGTTCCAGTAAGGGGAATATCCTCTGATGGAGAACAAGGCTGCTAACCTGTAGTGGTCCAGCAGCAGAACTGTCAGGGCTCTCCCACTGAAAACCCAAGGTATGTGTCCTGACAAGTGTTTTTTGGGAGAACACTTGCTTTAAATTCTTTGGAAAAGCACAGGTGTTCGGCAGGTGTTGTTTGCAATTACTTTTGGGGCAGGTGCAACACCTTCTCTCCATGTATGAATAATCCTCAGAAGGCAGAGGGCCATGGAGCTCCAGAAATGCTTTGCTTCATCATGAGTTAAACACTGAACCATGCTGAGTCATCTGAGTCACCTCAAACACAGAAAACCACCGGGGACAGTCTGAGAATCAGGACTGGCACATGCTAAACATCATAAACCCAAAGTGTCTGAGACACTCACCCGCTGTTTATTGGTACAACAGGCTGTAAAATCCAGGGTTCAGCACATCCCCTGCCCCACTGCGCTGGCTCCAGGGCTGGCTGGGAATCCACCCCATCTCCTGATGGGGACAGCGCTCCAGAGCAGGCACCCCTCACTCACAGCAGCCCCTGCCTGCCTCCCATCCCCGGGATACAGCCACAGAGCCCAGCTGTGGGCAGGGATGGCAGTGACCCCAGAGCCACAGACCCACGGCTCTGTGGCACCACAGGGCTGCAGGGAGCACCCCAAAACACTGCAAAGGTGCAGGCAGCTTGGCAGGCACTGCCTGGGCAGGGAACAGGCTGGGGAGAGGTGTTGAAACCAACCTGCAGCAGCAGGTGCTGCTGACTCACGGGAAAGGCTGCGGGCACACCAGGACCGGCCCTGGCACACCGCGACCAGCCCTTCCAGGAGAGGAGGCACAGCAGGAGAACCTCGCTCTGCTCTGCTCCTCCACGGCTCCTGCAGCAGCCACTGCCACAGGGGAGAAGGCCAAGGTGATGGAGGAGCTGAGGGGGAAAACCCAGCTGCACAGGGATTTTCTGTATGGCAGGGATGTGCCCATGTCGGGGTGCCAGTCTGGAGGGGGATCCCAGCCTCCCCCAGAGAGGAAGGAAGGGGCAGCTGCCCAAAGCTGCTCCCAGCAGGTGCAGCCAGGCAGCACCGACAGGGTTAAAAACTGCCCAGGTCCCTTCCAGAGAGGTAACATCCGTGTGACATGCAGTGGTCCACAAACAGGTTTGGGAGTTAAATGCCTCATTAATGTAAATGGGGCTGGGCTGGGGAAAGGCATCTCCAGCACATGCCTATGGAAATGGAAAATCCATCCAGGCTCTTGTGCTCAAGCCCAGCTCTGGGTTGGCCAAACACAGCTGGGCAGGGTGGATGGCTCAGTTTTACCCCTTCACCTCCAGGGCAGGGTGAGCCAGCACCAGAACTGGGCACTGAAGGGACAGCCCGGCCTGAGCCATCCCCACCAGCCCTTCCTATGTTCCTTTGGAATGATTTTCCAGCAGCTGGAGCATCCCCAGCCAGGGCCAGGCTGTGGCAGGGAGCTGTGGCAGCACTGGAGCAGCTCCAGGCAGCGTGAGTGAGTCAGGGTTTGACCCAGAGGAGCAGCAGGTCCCTCCACAGTGACAGGCCAGGACAGGGCCCGGCACTAATCCTGCTGCCAGCAGCTCCCCAGGAGCAGGACGGGCCAGGACGTGCCCTCAGCAGCTGCCCACACCCCCTGGCACACCTGGGCACGGCTCAGGCTGAGTGACAGCGTGCCCAGGGCGAGCAGGGCGAGCAGAAACCCCTGGGCCAGCAGTGCCATCCAACATCCCAGCTGGGCTGAGCCTGCTGTGCCACTCCGGCCCTGGCAGCGCGGGGCCTGGCTTGCCCCCATGGCACCCAGAGCAGGGTGACCTGGCCCTGGGGTGCTGAGGGCACTGGGGCAGTGCTGCTGGAGGACAGGGCCTCTCCAGTCCCCCTGTCCTTGTTCCTGCACCAGAGGTCTCCCCTCCGGCCCCACAGGCAGCTGTGGGCTCGGGATGCTGACCTGAGCCATGCCTGAGGTGCAAACAGGGAAACACACCTGGCCCCAGGGCTGTGGACAGACTGTTCTGCCTCTCCGTCCTCTGGAATCTTCACCCAAGCCTCAGCACTTTCCTGTGACACTCTTGCACTGCCTTGTCCCTCCCAGTCTTACGGGTCTGCCTCAGTTTCCCCTCCAGAAGGAGCTGGGTGGGAGCTGGACCCTGTCAGGACCTGAGCCCCCCTCGCTGCTGGGAATGTGGGGGTGCCAGCCCTGCCAGCCCCAGGGCCACGCTGGCACTGTCACCCTGGCAGCCTGGCCATCAGCAGAGCCCACAGCAGTGAGAGATGAAGCACAGGACGGGACCCTGGGGCTGAGTGACAAAAACCCAACACAGCCGGGCCCCATCCAGCACCAGCTGTGCGACACGGGGTCACATCTCTCCCTTCCACTCCTGTGCGGTGTCCAAACGTGTTTCTAGGGGTTAAAAATATGTGTTGCCTGTATGTATTGACCTGCAGCAGAGCAGACCGCAGGGCTGTGGGATGTGCTCACCCGGAGCACGGCGGAGGTGGGAGCTGGCTGTGGCCGGGTGAATCACCCTGTTGTCACAACGCCTCTCACTCCAGCACCGTCCTCTGGGTTTTAAGACCTTCTCACCCAAGTTTACATAATGAATCCTGAACAGTACAAGCTGTTCCCCTGGGTACACAGGGGTAATCACTCCTGGTCATGTTATAAATCAGCTCTGGTCGTTATAAAATGTCATCAGTCACAAAATAGTTCACATTTGCCCCAGGACATGGGAGGGGACCATAAAGCACCAGCCCAGGGCACCTTTGCATTGCTGCATGCTGCTGGAGCCACGCTGGCACTCCCTGGCCTGTACCAGGGCATCCTGAGGGCATCCAGAGGACTGGGCTCCACCTGAGCTGCCACATCCCAGGATGCTGGAGTCACAGCACAAGGATGTTTTTTTCAGTAAACTTCTACAGCGGAAAAGGCAATTGAGTGCAACTAATTCTGTGTCACAATTAGTTACAGAGCTGGTCAGGGGAAACCCCACCAATGACAAATCATCACAGTGCTGCACTGAGAACCTGCCCAGTGTCATCCACAGGTGAACCAGGACCCAGTGCCCAGTGTCACCACGCTGAGGAAGCTGAGCCCCAGTGGAGTTTGCCCATCCCTTCCTCCCTGTAGCCACAGCTTGGCTGGCACAGCCACACACCAGTGGTGCCACTGCCCAGTGCCAGACCCCGGCACAGAGTGACCCCTCATGTGGCCACTGGCCACTGGCCAGCTGTGCCAGGCCAGCAGGAGCCGGCGGGGCCCCTTCCCTCCCCTCTTCTGAGCTTGTAAAACAAAACCAGTCTGGGTTTTACTGCCTGATCTTTGTAACGCAAACACAGACCAGTTTACAGGTTTTACACAGCGGCTCCCGGCACAGGGTGGTTGGGAGATGCTCACTGTCACTTCACTGGGATTTTACTGCTCATAACAAAATGATTCGATCTCATTTAGTGACAGCATGTCTCTGGAAGGGTACACGATAAACCTAATTACAATTACAGCACCTCTGCTCTTCTGCACACCCAGAGCTAACAGCATCCAGCAAAATTCCAGCTGCCTGTGTACCCACTGCAGCCACAGCCACCATCAAAGCATTTTCCTTCCATCAGACAAACTGAGGAGCAGTTGATATTTTTGAAACATGGTGGATGGGCAGATGGAGTGACTTTCAGGGCTGATTTTCCCCATGGATCTGGTGTCCCAGCTGTGTTTAGCTGCTGTCAGCAGTGCATCATGCCAGCACAGCACACCACTGGGAACACAATGCCTGGGATGCAGGGCAGCTTCCTGTGCCGTTTCAGCTGTATTTTCAGCAGGAGGTTTTTGCTTATGAATAAACTTTCTCATAAACAATTGAGAGATGATGGAAAGTCAAGCCAGCTCAAGGTCATTTGGCTTTGCTGGCTGATGTTCCAAACCCTGGAACAAACGCCACCCGCTCTATTTCCAGTGCTGGAGCTGCCAGGGCTGGTAACAGACATTGTTCTCTGAAAAACAGTGCCACAGGAGGGCAATTACTGGGACAGGACAGAGGAACCCGGCAGGCCCTGGTCCATCAAACCTGCTCATTCCAGCTTCCCTCGGAGACACTTTCAAACACAATCCTGCATTGCACTCCTGACATCATGGCATGAGGTACACTTGTGCCAGCTAAAAATAAAAATCCCTTTTGTTCCCAAATAGCAGAACACAGGGACATTTGGGAAAGTCTGACCAAGTCCTGATTGAACAAGAATCTGTCATTACCTCTCCTAGCAAGGGGCAATCGCTCCTGTGTACAATGCTGTGCCCTCAGCAGTGATTTATGGTTCCGAGGAGGTTTGTACATATTCACTGTTCTCTTGTGAGCAGCTGACGTCTCACACATCACTCGAGATGCTCCCGATTTTACCTCCAAACGTGTTTATACAATGGTGCTGGGCTGAGGGATCCCAGCCCATGGCACACACTGGGCTGGCCCTGGGCTAGGAGAATACAGAAAATGGGGGGGCAATCCCTCCAGCCCCTCTGAGGGATTAATTATGGGATCAACAGGAGTCAGTGTGGAAGACACATAATACTGAGATTAAGTCATGAAATCACAAAGCACATGCTAATCACTGTGAAAATCCCAGCAGCTGGGCTGGGAGGGCCCAGCCCCTTTGAGCTGCTGCCTACCAGCCCCCAAGAAAACAGAGGAGCTGCTTCCACGTTCAGTTCATTCTGACATTTTATGGAAACAGTGCTCATTTCTCCTGGAAAGAGATCACCAAGTTCCAGATCAGTCCATTGGTGCCACTGAGGCAGAGCTCTGCCCCTTCTATTTGAATATAAATATCTTTCCCAGAGAACAGGGTGCCCAGAGAAGGCCAGGCTGGACATTGGAGCACCTGGGACAGTGGAAGGTGTCCCTGGGCATGCAGGGGCTTGGAACTGGGTGAGCTTTAAGGTCCTTCCAACCCAAACCATGCCAGGATTCGGTGTTTCTAAGGTTCCTTCCTAACCAAATGATTCTGTGATTCAGTGAATCTGAGATTCTGTGCTTTTTTGATCCTGTGATTCTGTAATTCTGTGCTTCTGTGATTTGGCGATTCTGTGATTCAGTGATTCAGGGATTCAGGGATTCAAGGATTCAGTGGTTCTGTGATTTGGTGATTCTGTGCTTCTGTGACTCTCTGATTCTGTGATTTGGCAATTCAGTGATTCAGGGATTCAGTGGTTGTGTGATTTGGCGATTCAGTGATTCTGTGATTCAGTGATTCAGGGATTCATTCAGGGATTCAGTGGTTCTGTGATTTGGCGATTCAGGGATTCAGGGATTCATTCAGTGGTTCTGTGATTCTGTGATTTGGCAATTCAGGGATTCAGTGGTTCTGTGATTTGGCGATTCTGTGATTCAGGGATTCAGTGATTCTGTAATTTGGCAATTCAGGGATTCAGTGGTTCTGTGATTCTGTGATTCAGGGATTCAAGGATTCAGGGATTCAGTGGTTCTGTGATTTGGCGATTCAGTGATTCTGTGATTCAGTGATTCAGGGATTCATTCAGGGATTCAGTGATTCTGGGATTCAAGGATTCAGGGATTCAGTGGTTCTGTGATTTGGCAATTCAGGGATTCAGTGGTTCTGTGATTTGGTGATTCTGTGCTTCTGTGACTCTCTGATTCTGTGATTTGGCAATTCAGTGATTCAGGGATTCAGTGATTCTGTAATTTGGCAATTCAGGGATTCAGTGGTTCTGTGATTCAGGGATTCAGCGGTTCTGTATTTCTGCGGGGTTTGTGCCGCTATCCCGGGCAGTGCCAGGCGATGTTGACAGGACGGGAGCAGGGCAGCAGAACCAGGTGCCATTCCTCGGGACGTGTCAGGATCAGCTCCAAACGCTGTTCAAGGCAGGAGCGAGGGCAGGGAGCGGGGGCGGGCTCAGCCGGGCCGGGGCGGGCCGGGGCGGGCCCGGAGCGGCGGGGCCGGTGCCGGTGCCGGTCTCACCGGGAGCGCTGCCGGAGCCGCAGGTACGGGGGCACCGGGGCCGGGAGGGTGTGCGGGCTCGGGGCTGGCCGGTGCCGTGGCCCCGGGGCGCTGCCGAGGGAGGGGAGCGCTCGGGCATCGCTCGGGCATCCGAAGGGACCGGCCGGACGGGGCTGGGCACGGAGCGTGTGACCCTGAGCACACCTGAGCACACTGAGCACACCTGAGCACACTGAGCACACCTGAGCACACCGAGCTCACCCGTCTCTGCAGCAGCGGGGCAGCTTCTCCTGCTGGGCAGGTGTTTGGGATGTACCTGCTGTGCCGCCAGGGGTGGTAATTCGGAT
This sequence comes from Catharus ustulatus, assembly GCF_009819885.2. Lineage (NCBI taxonomy): Eukaryota > Metazoa > Chordata > Aves > Passeriformes > Turdidae > Catharus > Catharus ustulatus. The sequence continues at coordinate 16,180,766 of NC_046236.1, read as the reverse complement.
TTAACCTTTATTTACACAGGGGTTTTCTTTAATCTCCCTGATAAAAGAGAATGGGAGCAAGGCACATCTTCGTGGGGTAGTGCAGTGTTTGGCTTGGTTTTGGAGGTGTGCCATCTCCCCAGGATGGTGAGGCAGAGTGTGCTCGCAGCATCCCAGGGCACGGAGCTGCTGCTGCAGGGGTTTGCTCCTCTCCCTGCCCAGGACTGCCGTTGTTCCTTGCCCAAGGAGCAAAGTGAGCTCACCAATGTGACCTTACTGGCACATGGCTTGTGATTGTCCTACAAGAGAGGGACGTCAGGGCCACCTCGGGATCTTGGATTGCTTTGGGCTGGAAGGGATCTTCAAGTTGATCTCATTTCCCCCCCTGCCATGGCAGGGACACCTCCCACTGTCCCAGGTTCTCCAAGCCCGTGTCCAACCTGGCCTGGGACACTGCAGGGATCCGGGGGCAGCCACAGCTGCTCTGGGCACCCTGTGCCAGGCCCTCACACCCTCCCAGGGAGGGATTTCTTCCCAATATCGCATCCAGCACTGCCCTCTGGCAGTGGAAGCCATTCCCTCTTGTCCCATCAGTCCTGGCTCATGTCCCCAGTCCCCCTCCTGCTCTTCCTTCAGGCCCTGGAAGGGGCTCTGAGATTTCCCTGGAGCCTTCTCCTCTCCAGGCGAGCACCCCCAGCTCTGCCAGCCTGACTCAGAGCAGAGGGGAGCTCAGGGCTGGGCAGGGAACTGGGAGCAGAGCCTCACACCCAGCACAGTCAGGTGAGCGCTATCTCAGCTCCCAGACTGTAAATACTCCTGGAGTGCTGCTCGCCTGCCCGTTGGGCTGGAGACCCGGAGGCGCCTGCGTGGGCTGGAGCCGTGGGCGTTGGAGCACCCCTGGGTGCCCTGGCCACTGTCCCTGCTCTGGCCACTGTGTGCCCTGGCCACTGTCCCTGCTCTCCACCAGCAGCACAGAGCATCTGCTGGGAGCTCTGCCCCACCTTCAGACAGGTTTCCATTGCTCCCTGACACCTTCCTGCTCCACTTTTCAAACTGCCGACCTGTAAATTTGGGAGGTAATATAAAAGAAATTCCTCTAATTGGCAAAGATAGCACTAGAGAGTATCGATGTCTCCCTTAGGAAAACTGAGCTTTTCCCTCAGGGCTCGGGGGAGATGGCAGATGAGCAGCTGGTGATCAAAGAGGAGTGACTGGTTTCCCAGGAGAGAAAGTGCTGAGCAATCACAGTGGCATCGGGCCGGTAGTGTCAGGGTGGTTTTGCAGCCCATGTCCAACCCTGGAGCTTCCAGGACTGGGCCAAGTTTTGCTCATGACTTTATTTCCTTCAAGTGGCAATTGCCCTAGGAAAACCCCAGAGGAGATTCAACAGAGTCAACACAATCATTTCGTAATGTGGGAGTCTGATGTCACTGTGAGGTGGAGGAGTTTCACCCAGGATGATGCTGGGATGAGGCAGGGCTGGACTCGGTGCTGGAGACAGGGAGGACACGTCCACAGCACAGAGAGAAACCCCGCTGGAAGCAGGAGCAGGTTTCTCTCAGGGTGGCTTTGGTCATCACAGGGATGCACGTGGTGCCAGGACAGGGCTGTGGCACCCTGAGAACCCACCTGTGCACCCACCCTGTCACCCACCCTGCGCCCCACAGGGTCTCGTGTCCCTGGGCCAGCCCAGCCAGCTCAGCTGTCCCTGCTGTGACCAGAGCAGCCCCGATGTGAAGCAGTGCTGGCTCCCCAGAGCCACCTGCAAAGGGTTCAGGCTGTGTGTCCCTCGAGGGGGTGGCACCTCCTGTGCCCCCAGCCCTGCTCAGCCCTGCCCCACCGCTGCTCTGCTCTCTCACTGGCAGGGCTGTGGGAGGGGGCACGGTTGTCTGTGCATAGAGGGAGAGCGGATCTTTACATCCCTCGTTTATCACCTCTGTGCTCAGGTGCAGCCCTGATGGGGCAGAGCAGGACCCACTCCAGGCTGGCACCAACCCTGCCCTGAGCAGCTCCAGCCCGAGCTCTGAGCACTGTGCCAAGTCCCTGTAACAGGGCTTGGGCAAGAAACCTCTTCAGAAACACTCTGGAAATACAGGTGAGAAGAAAACGGTTAAAATGAGAATATACATCGCAAAAAAAGTCATCCAGGTGTATTCAAATGCAGCTTTTGCTTCATGCCATTTCTTTTATCCCACATGAGGAGGAATGATTTCTCCCAGCACTGCCAGGCTGATGAGTGACCCACAGGGACCAGCACACGAGTGGGGTCTCCCTGTGGCAGCAGCCAGTGGTTGGTGGCAGCAGGGACAGCTGAGGGCACACAGCTGGCCAGCCCCAGCCAGGCAGGATCCTGCACTGGGCAGGGTTTGGAGTTGCAATCTAATCTAAATCTTTTGTTGGATTTCTTAAAAGGCAGAAAATATTTCCTCGTCTGCCTCGCTGGGCTCCCCAGATCTAAACGAGCTCTGAGGATTCGGTTCTGTAAAGCCAAGGCTGACCTTGCCAGGGGCTGAGCTCACCCTGCAGGGCTGGGGCAGGGTGGCCTCGGGCTCCTGTCCCCCCACAGCTGTGGGCAGTTCAGCAGGGGCCAGGTCATTGCTGCCTTTCCTTGCATCTCCCAAAACCCAGCCAGGCTCTGCTGCTCCCTCTGAGCAAACCAGCCCAGGCAATGCAGGAGGAGCTCAGTGTCACAAGGTCCTGAGGATGGGATGCTGATGTTGGAGCCCAGGGGTGCAAGTGCCAGGACATGAGTTCCTTGCAGAACAAAATCTTTCTCTATAGGAGTAGAGCCTGCCCTCGGATCTTAGAGGAAGCAGCTGGGGTTTGTTCTTTCCAAAGTCCTGTCCCACAGAGGATCACCTACATCTAACAGGTAACAGGCATGCAGTGAAAACCATCTCTCTCGTTGTGTCATGGAGAGAGACTTCACAATCTGTTGGGTTTATACTGTTAGCAAACTGGCCAGCACATCAAGAAATCAGTGGTTTTTAGTTTTGAAAAGTATGAAGAACCCACCTCCTTTCACTCCCTGGGGCCCGTGCACACCTTTGCTGCCTTCTCTGCTCAGCTGCAGCAGTGCTGTGTCACTCATTGCTGCCCTGCTGAGTGCTGCTCCTTGGTGAACTATTGCTGCATTATTCCAGCACTCTTCCTCCCAGGATGGGGCCTGTTCCCAGCATTAATCTTTAACTGTGCTCTCCTGCAGCTTAGATCTGACAAATGTTCTGAGTGGCTGCCCCAGGTTCCTTTTGAAATCCTGCCTCAGGATGTTAAGATTTGGTAATACAGATTCTAACCTTAAAATAGCAGCACAAAATGTTCTATTTACTCACAAAATGAATGCCAAGTATGCAGCATCCCTCACCAGAGCAGAGGACTGGGGCGGGGGGGGGCGTACTGATAATATCTGTCAGACAAAGGAATTTGGTGGAAGAAACCGATCTGGTGTCCCTCCTCCAGCAGCCCTGGACAGCATTCCTGGTCCTGGGAAAGGTGCTGCTGCTTCAGCTCCTCTTCTCCTGTCCCTCTGAAAGCTGGATGCACTCTGATCTTCTTCCTTTTAAGAAAAATTCTCTGAGGCTCCGGGCGAGGTTGAACCCTGAGCTCTGTGTGCCTGAGCTCTGCCCAAGGCAGCTCCTGCGTGTACTGCTTGGTCCATCTAGTGTTGGCTGGGGCTGGGACAGCATTCCAGCTCTATCTGTGCACACAGCATTCCCACTGGCTGAGCAGCACCTGGGCAGGCACTGCCACACAGCAGGACCAGGCACAGCCGTGTCCTGCAGGTCCCACTCAGCTCTGGTCCGCCAGCAAGAGCCAAAATGGGACAGAAGCACTCACACTCTGGAGCTGCCAATCCTGAGCTCTCCCAGCCCAGGTGCTGCCATGGCATGACCCTGGCACATCTGTGCTGGGTTTTCCCTGGGTTCCAAACCACGGCTGTGCCCTGGCAGCAACTGTGCTGTGCTGACACCGGTGTGGCACAGCCCCTGCTCCCCTCAGAGCTGCTTTGATGCCTTTTCCCCTGCCTGCAGGCAGCAGCATGAACCTGAAGAAGTACCTGGTGCGGGCGCTGCACCGCCTGCAGAAGGGCCCTGGCTACACCTACAAGGAGCTGCTGGTCTGGTACTGCGACAACACCAACACCCACGGCCCCAAGCGCATCATCAAGGAGGGGCCAAAGAAGAAATTAATCTGGTTCTTCCTAACGCTGCTCTTCGCATCCCTGGTGTTCTGGCAGTGGGGGATCCTCATCAACACCTACCTCTCCTACAACGTCACCTCGTCCCTCTCCATTGGCTTTAAGACCATGAAGTTCCCCGCAGTCACTGTCTGCAATGCCAACCCTTTCAAGTAAGTTTTTCATCTCCCAGTTTCCCCGTGTGTGCCCTAACCCCTCAGAAACATTGCCAGTGAGAGGTGCTGAGGGCCTGTTCCTGTCCCAGACATCACATTAGGAACATCAATGGGCTCACCAAGTGGCCCTAAAAACAAATACAGAACAAAGATGAATGGCTCAGGGCCACAGGAGGGCTCATCTGCCTGCAAGTTCTTCTGGGCTTCATAGAATCCCAGAACAGCTTGGGATGGGAAGGGACCTTCAAGTTCATCTCATTTCACCCCCTGCCATGGCAGGGACACCTCCCACTGTCCCAGGCTGCTCCAAGCCCTGCCCAGCCTGGCCTGGGCACTGCCAGGGATCCAGGGGCAGCCACAGCTGCTCTGGGCACCCTGGGCCAGAGTCTCACACCCTCATGGGGAAGAGTTTCTTCCTAGCAAAGTTTTTGCACCATATCAGTCAATCTAATGAAGGTTTTTACCTCCCTGCAAACTTTCCTCAGTTCACCTTTCCCAGCCAGAATCAGTCTTTGCATCTTTCCCCACCATTTCTTTCCTTCCCCTTCCTCGCTGTGAGCACTCTTGCATTGCTCATACTCCAGTCACTAAGGGCTGGTTCCACAGTCCTGTTTGCCAGGACCCACCGAGACAGAACTGAATTGTGATTTCAAAGGGGTCACTGATTTTCATTAGATTTGCTTTAAATTTATAGTTGTTTTAAATCCATGCAATAGTGTAGCCCGAGGCAAGACGCTCTCAGCCAGCACAAGAATTGCTTTAGGGGTGATTTCTCCTGCACTTGCTAGAAATGTTTTGTGTAAACTGTAGTGAATTACTGAACTAGAACCAATGTGTACCAGCACTGCTGTGTGCACCCTGGGTGTGTTTATCCTCCCACTGCCCTCCTGCCAGCTGCAGCTGCTGGGACACCAGTGCCTGAGCTGGCCATGCTCTGCCTGGATGCTCCTGCTGGTAAATCCAAGGCAGCACTCTGAGCTCCCAGGAAGGTCCAGGCCACTGGGGTGAGCTGCCACATGTCCCCAGCACGTGTCCCCAGCACCATAAGCCTGCCTGCTCACTGCTGCCTGTCCCCAGGTACTCGGAGGTGAAGCCCCTGCTGAAGGAGCTGGACAGGCTCATTGAGGCAGCACTGGAGAGGATCCTGCAGCCAGGGAACAGCAGTGACAGCGTGTACCCACCACTGGACCTGGAGCTCTGGAACCAGATGCCCCTGGTCCTCATCGACGAGCACGACAAAGACAATCCCATCATCCTGGACATCTTTGAGACCAACCAGACTGCCATGGGCAACGAAACCATGGGGAACCTCACCACTGCTTCACCTACCCCTGATGCAGAGAGCCTCACCACTGCTCCACCTGGCCCTGATGCAGAGAGCCTCACCACTGCTCCATCTGGCCCTGATGCAGGGAACCTCACCACTGCTCCACCTGGCCCTGATGCAGGGAACCTCACCACTGCTCCACCTGGCCCTGATGCAGGGAACCTCACCACTGCTCCACCTGCCCCTGATGCAGGGAACCTCACCACTGCTCCACCTGGCCCAGCCAACAGCACAACAGAAGAGAAGAAGTACAAGCTGGCAGTGAAGCTGGTGAGAGGGGTCCCACAGTGAAGGGGGCAGAGATGAGGGGTGGGTGCCTTGGGAGGGATGCAGCAGGGAGATGTGTGTCCCCTCCCCACCACTCTGCCTTGGGGCTGTGCTCTGGCTGTGCCAAGTCTGGGGGCTGCCTGTGCCCAGCCCCTGCTGCAGGCTGAGCCCAGGACAGAGCCAGGGCTGGGGTGTTCCCTGCAGGCTCCCAGACACCTTCACCCTTCCTTGGGTCAGGCCCCCAAAATGCCAGGGGGAGGCTGTGGCTGTGCCCCATCCCTTTCTGCCCCTCAGCCCTGCTCCCATGGAGGCTCCAAGGACCTGCCTGGGCACGCCTCGGAAGCTGGGGAAACTCCAGCCCTAAAGAATTTGACATATTCTGTTAACTTGGTGAGGTCACCCTGGGGATGATGTATAACCTGCCCAGCTGGGAAATGTCCCTGGGGAAGGACCCTGCACTGTGACAGCCAGCTCAAGGTGACAGCCAGCTCAGGGTGACAGCCAGCTCAGCATCACAGCCAGCTCAGTGTCACAGCCAGCTTGTGTCTCTGTCAGGCTGAACCTCTCAGTTCCTGGGAGCTGCATGGGGAGGGGGTCCCCATGCCCCTGCCATCCCCCAGGCTCAGACCTGCCTGCTCTGTGTCCCCAGTGCAGCAGCCAGGGCTCTGACAACTGCACGTACAGGAACTTCAGCAGCGCGGCGCAGGCGGTGACCGAGTGGTACATCCTGCAGGCCACCTCCATCCTCTCCAAGGTGCCTCTGCACGACAGGATCAGGATGGGCTACCAGGCAGAGGACATGATCCTGGCCTGTCTCTACGGGGCTGAGCCCTGCAACTACAAGTAGGTGCACACGAGCTCCTTTTTGTCCCTGCAGGAATGAACAGCACTCGGGTTCTTTTCTCTTTTTACGGTTTATATCAGCTGTCAATGAGATTGCTGCTGATTCTCAGCTCTAACAACACTTCCCAGAGGTTTTCTGGAGGTGATCCTGGCTGAAATGTGTCCTTTTGGAAGAGTGCTGGCTGAGTTAGAGTTTTGGATAGGCTGCTTTGCTCATGACATCTCAAGACTAGGAGAACCCAGGGTATCCAGTGATGATCCAGCTGAGTCAGCAGCACCAGTAACAGCCCCTCTCCCTTTGCACAAGGCTCTGAGAAATGCATTTGAGCCAACTTTGCTTCCTGTGGACCCCAAGTTGCCATCTCCAGTGCTGAGAAGGGGAACACAGCAGCACCCCAGGCTGTGGGAGCCCTTCTGCAACCAGGGCAAGCAAGAACTGGCATCAAAGCAGGAGCTACAATGCCAGCCCAAACCTGTAGGCACAGCTCAGACTGGGCAGCTGTTCTGTCCCCTGTGTGACAAATGTTCCTCTCCATCCCCCTGAGCACTGTCCCAGGGCCAGGGCCAGCACACACCTGTACCTTGCCTTGCATTTTCCAAAAGCAGGGGATTGAAGTGCCAGCAGCTGGAGTCCCTGTGCAGCAGCTGAGGCAAGGGGAGGTGAAGCCCAGCACAGCTGCTGAGCTGAGCCCACCATCTGCTTTTTGTCACAGCCCTTTAGTCCCTCTGAGAGTCACAGTTCTGTGTGTATGATTCTTCCAGGAATTTCACCCAAATCTACCACCCAGACCATGGGAACTGCTACATCTTTAACTGGGGCATGGATGAAGAGGCTCTGAATTCTTCCAACCCCGGGGCTGAGTTTGGTAAGGGAGTGCTCTGTGCTGGAGCAGGGGGCAGCAGGGGCACACGTGTGGGTTCTGTCTCTTGGTGCCCATTCCTGTCACTCAGGACAGATTTATGATTCTCTGTCACTGGAGCACTGCAACAGGGAGCAGAGGCTTTCCAGAAGGGGATGAGCCCCAAAAGGAAAATGTGCCACACAGAAAAAAAGTGACTACAGCATAAGGGCAACCTCTGGATATTTGAAATATCTGAGGTAGCACCTGACTGCTGGCCATGGCAGCCAGACCGTGGAACAGGGGGAAGAAAATAGACTCCTTTCTTTCCCCAAGCCTCACCTTCTAATACAATTCCTGTGTTTTCTCTGGTGTCCCAGGGCTGAAGCTGATTCTGGACATCAGCCAGCAGGACTACATTCCCTACCTGTCCTCTGCTGCTGGGGCCAGGCTCATGCTGCATCAGCAGAAGAGCTTCCCCTTCCTCAAGGACCAGGGCATCTACGCCATGGCTGGGACAGAAACCTCCATCGGAGTGCTGGTGGTATGTGTGGCATTCCTGGGGAGCAGATTGTCTGAGAATAATGTTATCTGATGGGACCTAAACCAAGTTTGCTTTAAGTCTTGGCTGAACTGGCTCAAACCAAAGGAGACAAGGTACACACCTGTCAGGGGCTGGAGCACTTTATGGAGGAGTTTATGTAACTGTCCTGGCAAAGTGCTTTATTGAGGCCAGGAGATTGGGCTCAGGTCGTGGCTGCTTCTTCCAGCATGTCAGCTTTGCCTGACAGGACAAACACCAGTCAGGGTGTTCAGGAGCCCTGAGCAGCCCCCTCTGCCTGGATCCCCAGGGAAGGGGCTCTGCCAGCCCTGGCTCCTTCAATTTTAGCACAGCCAGTGGGGAGCTCAGGGATTACAGGGAAATGGGCACACAGAGGGATCTGTGGAGGAGTGCTAAGCACAGTGTGGGCTCTGGGCTGCTCTGCAGGACGAGCTGGAGAGGATGGGTTATCCCTACAGCGACTGCACCGTCAACGGCTCCGACGTCCCCGTCAGAAACCTCTACAGCCAGTACAACACCTCCTACTCCATCCAGGTGAGACACCCTTCTGAACCAAACAGCACTGCCAGGAAAACCATCCGAGCAATTAAATCTTTGCCTATCACAGAGGGTGCTGGGGAATCATAAAATCATAAAACCTTTCAAGATCATCAAATCCAAGTATCAACACAGCAGCAGCGCTGATAAGCCGTGTCCCCAAGTGCCACATCACGTCATTCGTGGTGGTTTGTGGTGGTTTGTGAGCACTTCAGGGATGGTGACTTCACCACTGCCCTGGGCTGCCTCTTCAAATGCTTTCCATGAAAAGTTTTTCCTAATATCTGACCTAAGCCCCACATGGTTCTGTAGGAACTGAGGCTCTGGGAAATTTCTGCTGAGAAAATGTCAGAGTGACACTTCTCAGGAACTCGTGTTTTGTGTACACAAGTGATATTTACCCCTGACAGGAGAGGAATACAAAGGAGAGATTCTCCCTCTGAACACTCCTGTGTTCTTTAACTTTTTTCTCTTTGGGGAAATCAAGTATTTTTTAACCCTGAAAATGCAGCTGGTTTTACAGGAAACAGCCCTTTGCTTCTTCATCACTCTGAAAATTGGATGAGAAAGTTGAGTGTCTGTAAACCTTGAATCTGTAGAAAATTAGAGTGCAAACACTAAGCACAGGTTAATTTGTAACAGGCTGTGCTGGAGAGAGAAGCAGCTCTTGAGGGTGCGATGTGATAATGAGGAAAACACCCAAACCATTTGGGGTGATTCACAGATGCACCTGGAGATCAGAAGGGCTTTGGGCTGGCAGTGGTTTTATATTTCTACCTTTATATAATACAATAACAACTGGACCACTTCACCCAGCTTCTGAAGGTGCTTGTATAAGGTTTGAGCAAACACTTGGGAGGATTGCAGGATTGCATTATTCCCTGGAAGTGCAAATGCTGACGGAGTTCTGTGCCCCTGTAATGCCACTTCAGAGCCTCTCAGCAAAGCCAGGCTCTTCCCTGACTGCTCTGCACTCTGTGGACCTTTCCTATCACACAGAAATTCTCTGCTTGTCCTGCCCACAGCTGTTAAATTTAATTATCTTCTCCCAGACGTTGCTATTGCTCTGTGCTGCCTCGTGCAGAATCCCATTGCAGTCTCAGGTGATGAACTTCACACCTCAGTGAGCTAATGGCAGCTGGATCCTCTCCAGGAGAGCAGCACCGACACACACACATCATTCGTATGTCTGCTCTTTATGCTGAGGGATTTGGAAATTCCTGGCCTTAGAGTGTAAAACCAGCCCTTTTTCAATGTAAAGCCTGGAGAGCAGAGCCATGTCTGTGGTGGAAGAGAACACCTGTGTCCCTTTTGGGAGCTGGAATATTACTTCTATGAAGCCCTACAATAACTGAGAAATGAGCAGTTCCTTGTGTGAGTGGGAGCTGAGCTCTCTGCATTTCCCAGGAGTGGCTTTGAAAGCTCCAGTGCCCAGCAGGGCTGGAGGAGCTGCTGGGCAGGGGCAGCCCCCACCCTCTGTGCCCCAGGGGCTCTCAGAGCCGGGGCCAGCAGTGCCCGAGGGCTGAGCCCAGCCCTGAGCACCCCTTCCCTCCCCAGGCTTGCCTGCGCTCCTGTTTCCAGAACCACATGGTGGAGAGCTGTGGCTGTGGGCACTACATGTTCCCTCTGCCCGAAGGGGTGAATTACTGCAATAATGAGGATTACCCAGGCTGGGGTAAGAGCTGCTGGGGGTTCCTGGGCTGGCAGCTCCTGCACAGCTGCTCCCAGGGACGTGGCCACCTGGGCTGGTGCTGGGGACAAGGGGCCAGACTGGGCTGTGGGCTGGGGGAGAGCACAGGGGGTCCTGGGGTGGCACAGCTCTGTGCTGGCAGAGGCCAGGGCTGTGTCAAAATATCAACCCTGGGCAACCTGCCTCTATAAAAACTGTCTTCAGAAAGTTACAGTTTATTTTTAATTTGTTATTAAATTGTCTGAGTGTTTTGCCCAAGTTCCTCAAGGAAATGAAAGTTGAAAGGGAGGATGGCAAATCTGTGCAGAAGGGTCACACCTGATATTTATTTTGATAAATGAAACTGATATAACTCAGTAAGTGGGTCCTTATCTAAACAGATACTTTGATGTGGTTTTCACCAAACAGCATATTGCTATTCCTCACTGAGATCCAGCATAAAACAGCGTCAGATCTGCATTGACTCCTGTAAAGAAACCTGCAAGTGAGTACCTGAGCCTGATCTGTGCTGTGCAGGTACAGGGATCCTTTTGTCCCATCAGCCCTAAAAGGGCAGCAAGCCCTGCAGGGCTGGTTTGCCCTGTGAGAACTGAAGTTCCAGAGATTCAAGAGGAGGGGAATCTCCAGACTAACGCTCTCTCTGTTCCCTCCAGTGACACACAGTACAAAATGACCATCTCCATGGCAGACTGGCCGTCAGAAGCCTCTGAGGTAACTCTGACTGCTTGGTTTGTGACAGACACTGATGGTTCCTGTTCCCAGCACAGGGACACTCGCTGTGGTCAGAGCCGGTGGTCAAAGCTCAAGTCCCCATTTTCCATTCACAACCAGCAGAGCACCAGGGCTGGAGGCAGGAGGAGGGACCCCTCAGCAGCTCCTCCCTCCAGGGCTGGTGTCAGCCCAAGCCTGAGCCCCCCTGGCACAGCCCTGGATCCCCCCAGGGGCAGGGAGGAGCCCCCAGTGCCCTGCTCAGGTCCAGAGCATCCCCCTGGTCCTGGAAGGGCACAGGCTCTTGGGGAGCACAGGCTGCCTCTGCTCCTTCTGAACTCATTTTGTTTTCCTAGGACTGGATTTTCCATATTCTGTCTTACGAAAGGGATATGTCAACAAATGTGACTCTGGACAGGTGAGTGAAAGGAACAAGCACTTTATCTTCTGTGCTGAGCCTGTTAACAGCAGCCTGACACGAGCCCTGGCGCTGGGCCAGCGCAGGGAGGACGAGGTTTGAGCGTGTTCACCTGGGACACACAGAGAGCAGATCCAGAAGGTGCTTGATGCACGTCCTGTGCTCTCCAGAGCTGAGACTGGGTCACTCAAACTCAAACGGGCAGTTGGGTACAATCAGCATGGAGGGCAGTTCCAACATCATAGATTTGTCACTTCATACTCACCATGCCCAGGCTGGAGGTGCAGGACATGGGCAGGCAGCTCCTCACCGAGCTGGGTTTTGTTCTTTACAGGACTGGCATCATCAAGCTGAACATTTACTTCCAGGAGTACAACTACCGCACCATCTCGGAGTCAGCTGCCACCACGGTGAGGCACGGCAGGGGCTGGCAGGGCTGGGGGCCCTGGGGACAGTGTCACACCCTCGAGGCTGCTGCTGTGCACAGCTGCTGTCATAAGTGAGGTGGATGAAGCCACCTGTGCCTGGTGGCTCACAGCCCTCAGTTCCTTCCCCCAGTCCTCCTCCATCCCTGTCCCAGCCCCCAGGGCAGCACCAGCACAGAGGGCACCCAGCAGGCAGGTCCCAGGAGCATCCCCCACATCAGCCCTGGCCCCTGTGCTGGGTCAGGGTGGGCACATCCCAGGGGCTCCCCTTCCTCACTCACTGCCCTCCTCCCGCAGATCGTGTGGCTGCTGTCCAGCCTGGGAGGCCAGTTTGGCTTCTGGATGGGGGGCTCGGTGCTGTGCCTCATTGAGTTTGGGGAGATCATCATCGACTCGCTCTGGATCACCATCATCAACCTCATCAGCTGGTGCAAAGGGCTGAAGCAGCGGCGGGCGCGGGCGCGGTACCCGGACGCGCCCCCGACGGTGTCGGAGCTGGTGGAGGCTCACACCAACCTGGGCTTCCAGCACGAGGCCGGGGCAGCCGGGGCCCAGGCGCTGCCCCCCGAGCCCGGCACGCCCCCCCCCAACTACGACTCCCTGCGTGTGCAGCCCCTGGACACCCCCGGCCCCGACAGCGACACGGACACCGAGTGACCGCAGCGTCCTGTCCACTCTGCTGGGCTGTGCCGAGTGACCGCAGCGTCCTGTCCACTCTGCTGGGCTGTGCCGAGTGACTACAGTGTCCTGTCCACTCTGCCAGCTGTGCCGAGTGACCACAGCATCCTGTCCACTCCTGCCAGCTGTGCCGAGTGACCACAGCGTCCTGTCCACTCTGCTGGGCTGTGCCGAGTGACCGCAGCGTCCTGTCCGCTCTGCTGGGCTGTGCTGAGTGACCACAGTGTCCTGTCCACTCTGCCGGGCTGTGCTGAGTGACCACAGCGTCCTGTCCACTCCTGCCAGCTGTGCTGAGTGACCACAGCATCCTGTCCACTCCTGCCAGCTGTGCTGAGTGACCACAGCATCCTGTCCACTCTGCCAGGCTGTGCTGAGTGACCACAGCATCCTGTCCACTCTGCCGGGCTGTGCTGAGTGACCACAGTGTCCTGTCCACTCTGCCAGCTGTGCTGACTGACCACAGCGTCCTGTGCACTCCTGCCAGCTGTGCTGAGTGACCACAGTGCCCTCTCCACTCCTGCAGGGCTGTGCTGAGTGATCAGCATCCTGTCCACTCTGCCAGCTGTGCTGAGTGACCACAGTGTCCTGTCCACTCCTGCAGGGCTGTGCCCCTTGCTGGGCAGCTGTCTGTCACAATTAAGGCCAATCCTATGAGTGATGGCTGGGAGGAAGCTCTGCCCAATAAACCCTGCAATAAAGCTCCCAGAGCCAGGCTCGGGCTGTGGCGTGGAGAGCTCGTGTACAGCTCGTGTGTTGCTGTAAAATCACGTCACAGTCCCTTGTCACCAGGTGCTGGCAGGGAGGGGACAGGAGGTGCTGACAGTGGATGCAAGGCTGTGGCCTGGTGGGTCACAGAGCCCTGGAAGAGTTTGAAAGGGACCTTAAAGAGTCTCATCCTGTCCCCTTCTCCAGCACTCCTGGCACAGCTGTGCCACACCATGGAGCAGAGCCTTGGGATGGGACCAAAGCTGCTCCTGACCTCTGAGGCTGCAGAATTTCCATTCCCAAGCCACTACAATGGAAACAGCAAAAACTGAGCTCTCCCTTCACTGCTGGAGCCCCTGTTGTGCTGCTGCCCAGGGTTTGTTCCCCTCGTGGGGCAGGTGGGCACAGCTCTGGGTGTGTGCCAAGGATACCACTCACAGAGACTGGGGTGGGAGGAAGCACCAGCCTGTTTGTCACTCTTGCAATAATAAAAAATTGATTTCAAAGTTGCCTTGAGCTTCCCTGCTGGCAGTGGGGGTAGTCCAGGGCTGGGGAGGAGAACACTGTGCTGACCCTGGCATGAGGGCAGTGGGGCCTTTGGGGGTCCCTGAGCTGAGTGGGGCAGAGAGTTCAGCTGGCCCTGGCTGGTTCTGGCCCTCAGGAGCTTTCCCAGGAGCCCATCACAACCCACTGGGACTGGCCTGACTGGAGTGCTTTTGCAAAAGTTCAAGAGGAAGCACAGTGTGGTTAAATCTCATACCTGAACACGATGTTCTGGGCACGGCGCCCAGCGCAGCCTCGGAGAGGGGGGTCCGGGATCCTTGTGCAGGGGAAGCTCCCCGAGCACAGGGGGCTCCGGGGCACAGCTGCTGGCAGAGCCCAGGGTCCCCCCAGCCCCTTGGGAGTGCTGGCAATGGGGGGTTCCCAGCTGCTGCTGACCACCAGGACAGAGGAACTGGGGGACAATCTGACACTGAGGTGCCACCAGCATGGCTGATTCTGCCCCGTGGAATTCTGTGTTCAAAATTCACTGCATCCAGATTTGGGGAGTGCCTCCTTAGCATGCCCACGCTGTGCCCCAGCCCCTTCTCCCTCAGCTGGTTCTCATTTGAAGGGAGAAGGACCAAGAGCCCCCAGACACATTCCTCTGTCCAGGTAGAGCCTGAGCTCAGCAAGCCCCTAAACCCACCTGAGTGGCAGCAGGGCACATGACAGGCAGCATAAACATTTGTAAAGACAGAGGAATCCACCCCTAGACTTCCCCTGTCTCCTGAAAGGAACATTTCTGTCCCTGGGCACCATGAACGCTCAAGCACAGCCTCCTTTCCCACAGGAGAGCTCTTGTGAAGTGATGGCACTTGATCCCAAATCACAGCTGAGTGGGAAACCAGGACCTGACACCCTCCCCTCCTGAATCAATGCATGCAGTGTCATCCTTGGCAAAGGCCTCCAAAGGATTCAACAGTGAAAAACCAGAACACAGAGCACATGGCTTAAACCATGCTGACAGCAAGAGCCTGGGCATCTCCTCTCCCATTGTCACCACCAGACAGCAGGTCCTGGGATGGGCAGCAGGTCCTGGGATGGGCAGCAGCTCCCAGGCTGCTCACCCTGCCCTTGTGCCCTCAGCCCCAGCTGGCTGCCAGCCCAGCATAGGAACAGCCCAAAACAGCGCTGGGGCAGGGGCAGGGTGGGAGAGGCACGGCTGGAGAGCTTCACCCTCCTTACACAGGAGTGAAGGGAACAGAGTGTTCTCTGCAGGACGGGGACAGCTCAGCATTCCAGTCACAGCTGGCTCATGGAGCTGTCTGACATCTCATAAAAGTGGGAAGTGTCTCAGGTGCCTGGCTCCAGCCCTGTCCCAGCCCAGCTGGACCCACAGCAGCCTGAGCCCAGCTGAGCAGAGGGGAAGCAGCAGCAGTGCAGGTGCTCCAGACTCAGCTGGTGTCCCAGTTTTGGGCCTCCCTGTAGATCAGCTGTTTCACAAAAATCTGTGTAACAAATGGGGGTAAATTCTAAAAGAAAGCACTGCTTTCCTTAAATTCCTTACAAACTTCATGCACCAGGAACAACCTGCAAAGCTGGTTTTATTCTCAGGGTCAAGCCTGATCAAGCCTCAAGTGCCAACTGAAGATGAAGAGACCTTTCCTGACCCTGAGCAGTGGGCACTGCCTCCAGGCAGCCCTCTCTGTGCTGCACCTACCCCATCACCTCAGACACAGCAGATTAAACTCCCTGAAAAAGCTAACACAAAGCATGAACTATACAGCACCTGCCAGAACATTTCCAGCACTCCCCAACCTACTCAGGGTCATGCAGTTTTTTGGGAAATGGAAAAATGGAACAAGCTTTTCCTAGACAAAGACATTTATTAAAAGTTAGTCTGAAATAAATCCCCTGAGATTTTTTCACTGTCCTTGCAGAAATGAAAACCAATCTGAGGAGGTGAGTCCTTGAGCAGGGAGAGCACAGCTGGCTCTCCAGGGCCCTCATGGCCACAATGTCACCAGCAGGGAGGGCACAGCTGGCACTTCAGGGCCCTCATGGTCACAATGTCACCAGCAGGGAGGGCACAGCTGGCACTCCAGGGTCCTCATGGTCACAATGCCACCAGCAGGGAGGGCACAGCTAGCTCTCCAGGCCCCTCCTGGCAGTGATGCCAGCTTCAGGGAGGGCACAGCTAGCTCTCCAGCCCCCTCATGGCTGCGATGCCAGCTGCCATCCTGCGGGGCAGGCTCTTGGCAGCCTGGCGGAACTCCTCTGGCTTGGCCTTCAGCAGAGTCACAATGTTCTGCAGTGTCCGTGAGGGCTGCAGGCCCAGGGCATCCATCACATTGATGAGATAATCTGCAAAATTCAGGAAAAGCTCGTATTTAACTTGCAATAGAATGTGAAATGAACAACACCCTTGTTCTTGGTGGCAGAGGGAACCCTGTCCCCCAGAGCTGCCACCCAGCAGTGGCTGGGATGCACCAGGCAGGAGCCCTGCAGGGTGAGAGCAGCCTGTGTGTGACACAGCCTGTGTGTGACACAGCCTGTGTGTGACACAGCTGTGCCCAGGACACCGTGCCCACACTCACCAATGTCTGTGGCCAGCTGCTTGGTGGAGTGTGCTGAGAGCTGGGGGATCTGCAGGATCACCTCACAGTACGTCTGCATGGTGGCCCTGGCGATGGAGCCCAGCCAGTAATCGGCCACATTGTCCAGCTCGGGCAGCTCATCCCCTGCACAGACAGACAGACAGACAGACAGCCCTGTCAGCTCATCCCCTGCACAGACAGACAGACAGACAGACAGCCCCGTCAGCTCATCCCCTGCACAGACAGACAGACAGCCCTGTCAGCTCATCCCCTGCACAGACAGACAGACAGCCCTGTCAGCTCATCCCCTGCACAGACAGACAGACAGCCCTGTCAGCTCATCCCCTGCACAGACAGACAGCCCTATCAGCTCATCCCCTGCACAGACAGACAGCCCTGTCAGCTCACCCCCTGCACAGACAGACAGACAGACAGCCCTGTCAGCTCATCCCCTGCACAGACAGACAGCCCTGTCAGCTCATCCCCTGCACAGACAGACAGACAGACAGCCCTGTCAGCTCATCCCCTGCACAGACAGACAGACAGCCCTGTCAGCTCATCCCCTGCACAGACAGACAGACAGACAGCCCTGTCAGCTCACCCCCTGCACAGACAGACAGACAGCCCTGTCAGCTCACCCCCTGCACAGACAGACAGACAGACAGACAGCCCTGTTAGCTCTGCACACACAAACCCTGCCCTCGCTGTGTTGGTACAACACAGAACCATAACTGGTTAATAACACCTGAACTGCTCCTTCAGGACATGCAGGCAGGCACAGTTATCAGCTGGTTTTGGAGTAATCAAAGCAGTCCTGTACCCTCCCTGTGCTGTGCACCTCTGACACGAGCTCCAGACACAAAACACCTGGATCACCTCCAGCTAAGTCACTTCCCATGGCTGGTGGGTGACCCGTGGGACAGGACACTGCCTGGCACCTACAGGATCCTCTTCCAGGAGCAGTTTGCCAGCCACAAGTGACAAGGATCCACAAGAACTTTTTTCCCAGCCCTAAAGGCAGTCTGTGTTCAATAGTGTTTTGAAAATTATCAAGCCATTACAACATGTAAAGGCTTGAAGGTGACATAATAGTAATGCAAAAGCCTGAAGTGAAGAGCATGTTTTTGGAAGGTTCCAGAAAGACTGTAAATACCAAGCTCTATGCTTTCTTGACTGTCTGTGGAAACAATAACACCATAAAAAGACCAAGCCCCCACACCAGGTACACTGCCAGGCTGCAGGGAAAGGCACTGGGTGGCTGCTGCTGTTACCTGCAGCAGGATGAGGTAACAGCAGGTAACAGCTCCCTGGAGCATGAACAGGATCCAAAAACCCAACAGAACTCCTCAGACCCCAAACCATCATTTTAACAAACACTAAACTCACACAGACCAAGCCAAAGCTTCCAGTTTGAATGAAACAACAAAAAAAAAATCTACTCATTATTTAGAGGCTCCTCCTGGGTTTTACAGAAGGGTTTTTGGAAGAAACAGAAATAGGAAAGGGACCTCCAATGGTTTTGTCACTGTAACACATCCCACCCGTGTAATGTCAGGATGGGAAAGCTTTCCCCAGACACTCCAAGCCTTTGGTGTCACCGTACCTTGCTCTGGGGGGTATGGCAGTTTTCCAGCATGTAATGCCAGCTCCAAAGCAGAATCCTCTTGAGTGACAAACGGCTCAAGGTGCAGAGGAAGCGACATAATGTATTGCCCAATCTAGAATAAAAGCACCAAAAGCTGAGTCACTGAACAAATGTGAGGCAAGTCCTTTCTAAGGAAAAAAGTCACCTGCAGTAAATACACCTGAAAGCAGAGAGCTGAGCCTGACAGCCACTCACTCACGTCCAGATTGGCTCTCGTGCATCAGTACACTTGGTAAAAGAAATAGTTTTTCACAAGGTCAGAGAAGCAGTCACTGAAACACTCATAGTAAGAAAGACCTGTACAGAGAACTGCTACTCCAAGCAAATCTTTGTTCCCAGCAATTTGTTTTCTGGAGCAGAAAGACAGTTGAGTTCTCTTACATTGCTGATATATTCCAGAGGGGTCAAGCTGAAGTTTGGCAGGTCATCTGTCAGGGTCTCACCCACGCCACCAGAACTCCAGCCCTGTAAGGCAGAAAGTCCAGGATGAACTCCTGATTCCCAGAGAATGAAGCCTGGCAGTATTTTAGAAAGGGGTGACCCAACAATAGGAGCTGTGACTACCCAAGGGATTCTAGAAAACAGAACACAGATGGTGAGAAAACTGTTTGTCATATTATCCCTCAGGCCCAAAACAGCCACTCTTTTTCTACTCAGCTCCCTGTGAGAAACATGCTCCCACGGGTCAGAAAAGCAGAATCTCAAACACCTGAGCCTTCAAATCCTGTGCTGCAAAGGCTGTGGGTGAGGGAAGGGAAACTCCCACTGCCTGCAGCTCTGAGACAAACCAGAGAGAACCATTGTGGGCAGTGCTGACCCAAGGGATCCCCAGCACACCCTGCTGCCCAGCTCAGCCCCAGCCCCGTGCCCACCTCCATCCTGGGAACCAGCAGCAGCTGCTGTTTGATGCGCAGGAACACGGAGTCGAAGGCCAGCTGGTGGCACAGCTGGTTCAGGCGGCTCAGGGCTGCTCGGGACGAGGCCAGCAGGTTGTGGTTGCTGGTGCCCTTCTCCTGCCACACAAAAACATTTACAGACACTGAAGTGGCCACGGAGGGGCTGTGTTAATGTGCTTGCAGAGGTTTGCTCTGTGATGGCACAGCCTGCTTCCTTTGGAACGACCTATTCCAAGCACTCATTCAAGACACAAGCTGCCACTGTTATCTGAACTGCAGGACAAGGAATCAGCATTACATTCCAGCCTCCCCAGGCTCTGGCACATGCTGGGTACTGAGAAATTTGCTGAGAAAATGCAAAGCTGCCTTTTACTCACAGGGCACAAGTGATGTCCTGGATGGAAATAAGTTCTACCTGAAGAGTCCCTGTGGTACTGGACAGTTTAGTCAAGGTTTAAAGTCAAACACATGACACTGAAGGCAGAACCACAAAAGTTGCAGGTAAAAGAATCAAAACATTTTGAGGAAATAAAACTCCTAAGCTTGAATTCACTACTCCATGTGACCAATAATGGCAAACATAACTTAGATCCACGAGAAGATAACTGAAGTCATTCTACCCTGTTCACAGATCCATGCATGAATGATCCTGCAGAATTCTGTTTCAGACTGGACAGGGCAGCAGATAAAGTCTCAGAAGGTGTGTGGGCTCCAGAATTTGAGATGGCTCCAACACCACCTTCCCAATGCTTGCTGTGATAAAATCTCCCTCACTTGAGCTGATAAGGGCATGTTCACAAAACAGAGCCAGGATCTGGGGAGAGATGGAATGAGTCCAGACTTCCTGGGTTTGGACATTTCATCTCTCCATGTATCAGTGTCTCTGTAGAACACAGCCCATGGAAAAGCTGCAGCCCAGCAGGAAAATTCATTAGACTGGAAGGGGAATCCAGGTGTCATCCACCCAAAATGGGCCCAAGAGCACACAGTAATACAGGCAGGCTCCCCAGGCACCAGGGCTACCTTCAGAGTGTAAAGTGTTTCCATAAGGCTGGCATACTCAGATGGGTTCTCCTTCAAGAGGTAATTGTATTCCTGCCAGGGATTCTTTATGGAGCTCTTCTTTTCTGCAGAACTGGTGTCCTGAAAGCCAGAAAAACTGCAAGGGCTGTAGGAGTCTGAGAGATACTTCCCAGCAGTTGACAAAATCCTGGAAACAAGTACACAAAAGTCACCAGCAGAATTGTCTGGAGTTGGCAGCCCTGTCCTCATGCTGGTGCAAGGACCAGCACTGCCCTTGAGTGACTTCAGGGGAGAGCATTCACTGACAGAGACTGCAATTGCAGCCCATCCCCTCATCCACTGTGCCATGCAGCAGCTGCAGAGGTGCTGAGAGCACAGAGGGGTTTGAGCTCTGGGAACACAGAGCACAGAGGGGTTTGAGCTCTGGGAATGCTGAGAGCACAGAGGGGTTTGAGCTCTGGGAATGCTGAGAACACAGAGCACAGAGGGGTTTGAGCTCTGGGAACACTGAGAGCACAGAGGTGTTTGAGCTCTGGGAATGCTGAGAGCACAGAGGGGTTTGAGCTCTGGGAACACAGAGCACAGAGGGGTTTGAGCTCTGGGAACACAGAGCACAGAGGGGTTTGAGCTCTGGGAACACAGAGCACAGAGGGGTTTGAGCTCTGGCAACTCAAGGGCAGTGGGGCCCCACTGAGCACTGCAGGCTGGGCTCTCCTCGAGTCACACTGAGCATTTCAAGGAAGCCCAGGCTGAGCAGGGCACTGCTTACAACAAGGAGTAGCAAGATCCACGTGCTGCCTGTGCCTACACTCCTCAGGTTTCAGGGAGCCCATCAGGTCAGGCACACCTACACCCATTTCAGCACGTGAGTCACGCCCCATGTCACAAGGGTGAGGATCTTGCCAATTTGATTGAGTGGAAAATTCCCTCCTGACCCCCATCTGGCAGCCCATTGCTGGCCAGCCAGGTATCCAAGGAGAAGGATTCTTGGGACTGTCTCAGGAACACAACTGGGCAGAACAGCCCCATCTCTGACATGTCACAGTATGGGGAAGGGGAATCAGTGCTGGCTTTCCCTCCATGGTCTATGCAACCACAGCACCTTGGGCTTTGTTTTTGTTCAGCTTGGTTCCTACATTGACAGCTCATGAATTCAGGTCACCAGTGCTCACCTGTTGGCCAGCTGCTGCTCAAAATCTCCACACTGATGAAGGAGTTCACCACAAATGGAAATTATCCTGGGAAACACAAAAATACACTGTGAGATCTGAGGCAGACAATGCCAGATCCCCCTCAGAGAACCCATCTCAGACCCATGTCAAGTAATTATGAGATGCCATAACCAAACCACAGCCCACACATCTGTCAAGAGTCACTTTGGTGATTACCTCTGCATCCATTTGGTAACACTGGGGTTTTTTTGCCCATCCCTCATCCACATGCTCGTCAATGTGGGGAAGGCCAGCTCAGTGTCACTGGGAAGAATTCTAAGAGCTGCTAATATCACAAGTGATATGAGAGGCAGCCTTGCTCCAGGCAGGGTGGGGAGCCCCACAGCCCTTCCCGTGCCAGGAGCAACCTGAAACCCATGAGTGAGACTGGTGCTCCCAGCAGCACAGCGAGCTCAGCCTGTGCTCTGCACTGAGAGCTTGTGTAAACTGACCCCAAGCAGTTCCCTTTCAGCTTTGATACAAAAATCAGCTCTGAGCCAGACAAAAATACCCAAACCCTTTACCGGACAGAGTTCTGGAATGCAGTCCAGTCCTCCTGGAATGGGGAATCTGCCAGGACATCATCCAGTTTACACTTCTTTCGTATAGACTGCAGTGTGTTTGTGAAGTCAGACGTGTACCTGCAGGGAGAGAAGGAGCAGAGACAAGCACCAGCATAAGGGAACAGGCTGGAGAGCAGCACAAAGACATGTCCTGTGATTTGCTCCATCAGTCCTCTGCAAGGGCAGAACAAGAACCAGAAATACTAAAAGGAGAACAGAACAGACAATCTGGCTCCACTCCAAACAGGTGGATGAGCAAAACTGACCAGCCACAGCACACTCAAGCCTAGACCAGAAGACAAGGAGTGTGAAAGATGCTGTGTGGCTGCCTCAGTTTGCTGCCTGGATTCCCAGGAGAAGGGAGGAGTAAGACATTTTAGTTACCACTACATTGACCATCTCCTAGGAAAGACCAGGAAAAGTTTATATGGCTCCTGGTACTCCACCATCACTTGGCCCTTACTCCAGAACATGGTGACAACAATCTCATGAATTTGTTTTCTCAGTGACTCCCCAGATGAGAACATGGATAAAGAGAACATTTTGTTTTCTACACACACCCGTTTTCATTTTAATAATGCCCATAAGCTGGAGGCAGGTACATTGCTCTGTAATTGCCTATAAAGAAGGTGAGATCAGACTTGTGCTTTCCTCTTTCCCCTTCCCACAGGGCAGCAATATCTGATTCATGCCTGGTGAGCAGCTCTTTCAGTATTGTGAAGGAATAAGGAGCAAAGCAGTGCAGGAATAGGAGAGTGACACTTTAAGACAAGAACTAAGAGTGAACCTCACTCCTTGGGGTGTCTCACATTTACAGGGAGATCCTGAATGAGGTCACTTGTCCCAGTGATTGTGTATTCACAGAACCAGTAAGGTTGGAAAAGACCTCCAAGATGATCAAGTTCAACCTCCAGACTTATTTCCCCACTGAGATCTACTTTCGTCAGCCTAATTTGCCTTATTTTGTTTTGGGAAACATCTTCTTCCTCAAAAGTTTTTATTAAAAATGAAAACTCTACCCAACCAGAATAGAAAACAGTTGGCAAGTCTTTGATTTAGTCATAAAATCTTCCATTTTCCATCTAGAAAACAGCCTGTGCTGGAATGAAGAGGGATATTGATGGTTCATGGTAGTCAGGGATAATTTCTGCTCTCAGCCATTTCCCATAAACTACAAAGTCCTTGGTCACAAACTGCACACTCACCACTCAGGATAAACGGGGCAGTACTACAGGCACCTTACTTTGAGAACAGGGCCTTCAGGGCCTTCAGCAGCCCACACACCCCCAGGCCATCCGTGAGCTTGAGGCAGTTGTCGATGGCTCCGGCCGCCAGGATGAAGAGTTTGTTGACTGAGTGGTTCAGCTCCTGGACACAATCAATCACTTCCCAATGCTCCTGGACAACAACAGCAACAACAAAGCTGAGCCTGACTCTTCTTCCAGGCAATAGAGAAAACACACCTTGTCCAACACAGTGTTCTCTGGAATGCTCCATTCTTGTCAAACTCCTAAGGCAGAACCACCCTGGTGCTTCCACCCTCCAGCCCATGGGCTGTATCAACAGCCAGGCTGCCAAACCCCCTGCCCACCAGCAAATTGAGGAAAAACAGCTCTGCCAACAGCAGGATATAACCAAAAAGGAGAGGGGCAAAGAGAGCAGGGATATGACAAAGACCCCTGTGTTTAGTGGAAGCTTCAGCCCCTCCCTGGACAGCTGAGCCAAGACTGGGACATTACCAAGGGCACTGCACTGATCTGGATGAGCAGATTCTCCTCCTCCAGGTCTCCATACTCGAGTTGATAGGGCTTGTATGGAGCATACACCACTTCCACCAGCTCCATCACCTTCACCAGGTTCTGCTCCTCTACAAAAAATCAGATGTTTAGTCTACAAACACATGAATCTGCTACTAAAAGCCTCATTTCAAGCTAGATGCAATTCTTCCACTTGAGCATGCTGCCTGCACAGGCTTGGAATGCTGCCCAACAGCTTCAATCTCAACTACACAGATTGGATTTTTTATTTTTTTAGAAACAAGATTATTATCTCTACCTGCTTCCTAAAACCAAGATGTTCTACCTCAACAAGTGCCTCAGGAAAATTAACACTCACTGACCCAAAACAGCCCGAGTGACAAAAATCTACCAAACATTCCAACCTACAGCAGAAGAATTGAAACCATCTGAGAAGTGAAACACATTACTCCCACGGCATCAAACAGGGGCAATCCTCATTTATCAGAAAGTCCACTTCACACTTAAAATAATTGGCACTACTGTGCCAGCCTTCATCAAGCAGAGCTGAATGTGAAGCAGACTCAGCTCTCAGTGCCATGCCTGAGCAGGAGCTGCCAACCCAAGCACAAAGCAGGGCTGAGTGATCATTGCTCACATCACAACTGGGCACCAGCTGCTCTCACAAAGCTCTGCCAAACTCAAACCTGCAGCAAACCAAAATTACTCTGAGTCCTGGCTATCAGAAAGGACTTTCACATCCTGAGGACAGGAAAGCAATGGAGCAGTCTGTCCAAAGCCACACATTTTCGAGACCAGACTGAAGAGAATCCCAAGCACCAGGGTCTGACCTCACAGCAGATCCTGCTTGGAGCAGGAGACTGGACCAGATCATCTCCCAAGGTCCCTTCCAAATGGAATTATGCTGTGAATCACAGCTGAGCCCTCCCCTCACCCATGCAGGAACTGGTTTGACTCTTCTCAGCTGAGTCACCTGGCACTTCCACTCTTGATATATTCATTTTCTCAAACATCTTACCCCCTACTAAAAGAGATTTAAAAAAAAAAGGCTTTGGGTTTTGTTTTTTTTGTTTGTTTGTTTGTTTTTTAAAACACACTCAGATAACAGTTCAACAGTGGTCTTCCTATTCCATCATCTAGAATCTGGCATTATTTTTCCAAGTCCTTTTTAATAATTTCTATAATGAACCACAAATTAAGCTGGAAAATGACTGATGTGTATGCAACCAGACAGACAACAGACACAGTCACACTCCCTGACATTGCCCAGCAATCATAATTTACAGGATCAAGAAAGAATCTGGGTTTAAACAGCTCAAGACAATGTTATGAGGAACCAAACACAGGAAGCACAGCATCAGGAATGCTCCATGAGCTTTAATTTTGGATTTTCCTATAGCCAGCCTTTGAAGTGGCC
This sequence comes from Catharus ustulatus, assembly GCF_009819885.2. Taxonomy (NCBI): domain Eukaryota; kingdom Metazoa; phylum Chordata; class Aves; order Passeriformes; family Turdidae; genus Catharus; species Catharus ustulatus. The sequence continues at coordinate 16,155,843 of NC_046236.1, read as the reverse complement.
CCACCAAATTCATAAGGGTTTATAAATAGCCAGCAGCTCCAGTCTGGTGTAAACCTGTGCAAACACAGCACCTCACTGCTGCGTGGTCTGTGGGATTTACTCAGCAGTCATGACCAAAATGACAAATGTCCCAGGGAGGAGAAAGCACTGGGCAGATCTGGAAACACTGGGCATTGTCACTTGATTAAACCCTAAGCCAGTAGCAACAGAAAAACTACAAAATCAAATACAAGCATCCAATGGATGCAGCCTTCAAGCAGGTTCTCTCTTGTTTAGTGAGGTGTGACAGTTCCAGGAAACTCCTCAACTTTTCTGCTTTGTGATCTCTCACAATGGGCCTCACTGCCTCCCCAGAGACATTTCCTCCTCTGGGAGACAGAAGAAACAGTAAATCTCATAAAAGAAGTGCTAAATGCTATTTACCCTGCAGAGCCAGCATGCTCAGGACAGGGCTGCTGCAGGAAACTCAGTGTTGTGTCAACAGCTCGGGTGTGAGATACACACACAAACACAAAGGTGCAAGTGCCCTGGAACTGGGCATTGCTTACCAGAGAAAATCCCTCCCTCCACCTAAAACTAAACAAAACACCACAATGAACTTGACAAAGCACAGAACGACAGAATCAGCGCCAGAGCCTTACTCAGGTTTGGCAGCATGGCCACCTCCAGCCCCTTGGCGAAGTGCACGGAGGCGTCGTGGAGCTCCAGCAGCTGGGCCAGCTTGGTGTCCTGGCCTGTCCTCTCCATGGCAGTGCTGAGGCACACGGGGATGGAAGGCACCAGCGCTCCCAGCGTTTGAATCAACAGCACGGTCACGATTTCATGGGGGTTCTTGAAAACCTGCACAGCAGAACAGCTACTGGGAAGAGCACACGACCTGAGAGAACACACAGCAGTAAAGAGCAGCTTCCAAATCTGAAACACCTCACAAGGGGTGGAAAACCCACAAGTGGTCAGCTAAGGCTGACCTAGCACTCAGGACAGCCTGGCTGCAGTCTAGGGCAGTACTTATTTACTGCTGTGCTTTGAGTACAAGCACCAAGAAAATAGAAGATAGGTACAGGTCAAAAACTGAATTCAGAAGAACACAGGCACTACAAAAAACTGCAAAAAGTACCTGGCAGAAGAGGGCATTTGGAACAGAGCACTCATTTTACACAGGTGTGTTGGGAAACAACATGAATCAGTAAAATATGAAGAAAGGACTATCTCACAAATCAAATTACTGGCCAGATAGGCAGAAGTCAGTAGTGGAAAGGCTAGAAAGCCTCCAATCAGCTGAGAATCAGCCACTCCACTGGCATAAAACTTTTTACAGCCTTCACTGTGACTTTTCCATCAGCTTTTCTGCTCATTTGCTCTGAAAGCTGGGTTTACCATCAAAAAGGTCCAAGAGTTTTTCAAAAAGCAGAAGCAACACAGGAGATTGAGTGACACGAGCTGTGCCCCACGTGCCATTTCTCACAATCCCCAGTTCAAAGAATTATCTGCTAAAATGTAACCTGACATCTGACCTGCAAGTCACATCCAATCATTAGGCAGAAAAAATACATTTCAAGCAAACACTGAGCTCCTCTGCAGCACAGGCCTTGCACTGACACTGGCTTTGTGACATGCAGATAAAAATCTCTTACCCTTCATGGATGAAAAACTCTTCAACAATATGAACTTATTTCTTCATTTCACCAAAGGACAAAACCCTTTTTTGATCCTACATTATTCTTGGCAAGGAAAAGAAGCACAGAGACTCCAAGATGTGACAGCAGAAGCCCTCAGATATCTCACTCAGAGCAACATGCATCAGTCCAGTGTGACCTTGAGGGCTTCCTCCAGGCCAAGTGATAAAGCAATTCAGGCATTTCAAACGTCTTGCAACAGAACACACTTACAACACCAACAAATTACTTTTAACTTAAGATACAGATGAAAGTGATAGGGCAGCTTTGATGTCAATAACACAGCAACCTTGCTGCTGGTGGGGCACCAGAGCAGGAGGCTGTGACTGCACCTGTGCTGCCCACTGCAGCTGGGAGTGCCAGGTCCCCAGCAGGGTGTCGTACAGCTCGCTCAGCTGCCGATGCAGGCTCAGGTCACTCTGGCAAAGCTCCTGCCACACGGCCACCAGCTGCACCTGATGGGCAACAAAGACATGTGAGAAGAAAACTGGCAGGCCACAGTTTGCTTTTGCTGTGCCAAACCCAGCACTCCCCACTCACAGCACTTCTGCCAAAACATGAGGCTCACCCTTGCTCCCCTCTCCACGTTTCAGCACAACACATAATTCAGCACCACAGAAGGAAAAGACTTTCAGCATGGAGCTTCAGGCTTCTTAGTGATTCAAAGATTTAATTAACATTGGTATTTTACTCATAAAATGAGATTGCAACTGATACCCCCACATAATAGTTGAAATACTTGGCAAGCCCCAGTCTTGAACTTAATCCTCAAAAGTCACAGTCATGTGAGAAATTTGAAGCTCAGGTTATGGATACAGAACTGTCTGGAATTCCAACTTTTAATCTTACCTGAAAAGAGTGTACACAAGTCAGCAGCTGGCAAGTTGCAGTAATAAAGTTGCTGCTGACATAGCCACATGCACAGAAAGCAAAGCAAAGCCATAAGGCACAGAGAAATCAGAACACACAGATCCTGTGTCTGCTGCAGGGAGGGACACAAGCACCCGAACGGAGAATTACTCCTGCACGGGGAGTAACCAAAGCTGCTCAGAGCCAGCAAGAGAAGTGGAAGAAGGAAACACAGAGAGGAGCAGGAGCCTCCCCCACCAGAGCCCAGCTGAGATCCGTGGGGCAGCAGCTCCCTCTGCAGTCAGAGCCCAGCAAGAATTCCCATTTCCGTTCCTCGGTGTTAAAATGTTAAAACTCTTACCTTGTGACACTTGTAATAATAAGCGAGAAGCTGCGGCATCCTATCGATTTCAGTGAAGACTTTAACAAACATTTTTGCCTGATCTGAACAAGACAAAATAACAGACAACAGGATCAGCCTCACAGCTGAGGGTGAGACATCAGTCTGAGCAAGAAATCCTAAGGGAGCAGGCACAATGGAATACACAGAAAGACACAACTTCATCTCTCATTTGCAGAGCTGCCTGAAACCACCCTCAAACAAGATCAGGGAGCAGACACAAGGAATGAATTCAACTTCCTAAGCAGCACATACTACTAACACATCCAGTATTAAAGCCAGATAAAGCCAGAGCATTTCCTAGAAGGAAATAATTAGTTTCTAGAAAGAAGCCAGCACTTACAAACCTAAAGCACACCTGAAAAAGGCCTCAGCTTTGCTTTCACCTGTCCTCAAAATTATCCTTGTGCCTCAGACTGACTCATGGCACAGAGCTTAGGAACACAGGCTCCTCAAAAGTCTGGTTTGTACCCCACAGCTCCAGATCCCTCCAGGACCTCAAGATGCACAAAGATGAGTGTCAACAACCAGAACAACTATTTTTCAGAAGTGCTGACAGCAGCACAGGGAAGGAACAGCACAAAGAACTGTCCCAAAAGACCAATTTTCTAAGGAGAATTTATAAAGCTAGTTTTACAAAGCAGTAGGAAGTCAGAATATTTCCAAACAAATTTCCTTCCTGATTACACCAGCAACACCATGAGAACAGAAAACCCTTCAGGGTCCTTCTGCTTATTTGAGCAGCACCTCCATCTCACACATCCATGTGGCCCACAAAATCCTGCAATCTTCTTGTTCCCTGCAGTGGCCACAGGCACCCCAAACCCTAGGGAAACCAAAGCAGCACTGGCCTGCAGGCAGCTGCAGAGCCCAAAACATTCCAGGGCATCTGCCCCACCACGAGAAGCTCAGGACACAGCGCCAGGAGCCTTCAGGACACCAACTCTCCAGCCAAACACTGCTTTAAAGAAATGAACTCTGTGCTGACAGTAAATGACACCAGGAGCTACTGACCTACAGACTGGGAGTTAAAAGCAGCAACAATCTGAGGGCTGGCCATGGCCTCCAGGCGGTTCTTCAGTGCCTCCAGGTGCACACACTTCTCTGAGTAATCTGGTGTGTCCACCAGCATGGCCAGGCTGCTCTGCATGCTCGTCAGCTTGGCTGAGATCAGGGACACGTCCTGCCACAGGGAAAGGCACCCGTTACCCAGGGCAACCTCAGACAGCATCAGCACCAGGCACAAACACCAAGTGATTCAGTATTTACCTGTGTTTTAAGAGTTTCTTCAATATCTGCACTTAGTGTGCTCCATTTGTCTGCTTCCTGAAGAGACTCGGCTGCCAGCTGCATCCTGGACTTCACCTGGTCAATCTCCACCAGCACCTGAAGGGAAAAACACAATGTTGTGTTCCTCACTGAAACACAAAATGACTGTCACAGATACCTGGGAGTTACTTTCTGCTTGAATTTTAAAAACAAAAAGGGGTGAAAAGATTATGTTATTACAAAGAAGATGGAATGATCCGAAGTAGCTAGAGATGTACAATCACCTTTCAAAGTCAAATAACAGAAGGTTGTTTTGAATTCTGGCCTTGTTCTTTTAGTATCCACTTTGCCTGGAAACGCTGTGCACCCCAGGCAGAAATCAGTGTCCCCAGGCAGGTACCAGCAGCTCTGAACCAACACCCGAGCAGCTGCTCCTCAGGACATGCAGACTGCACAGGCTGTGACACACCCACCTTTCCACCACTGATGCTGAAATAAGTGGTTTTGTCTATCTTAAGCTCACAAGATTATTTCATATGAACAACTTTCAGAATGCCACAGGCTGCAGATAAACACTAAGACCTGACCTGCATGGACTGAGCTGTGTCTTCTTCAAACTTCTTTATATCTTCTTTAACAAGGATCATCTGCTCCTTCAGGAATGTTGCCTCCTGTTTCAGGACTTCCACTTCCCGGAGGACTCGGGGCATGTTCTGGAGAGCCTGATGGCTGGTTTCTGCAGGACACAGAGCAGCGAGTGAGGAGGGTGAGAGCCTTGCAGGAACAGCTGGTTTTTCAATAATCTTTAGTACTCGAAAAAATCCAAAGCAAAAACATCAAACAACAAATCTTCAGCTGTATCTTTAAACTTTAAGTATGTATTTAATCACGGGATCATTTAGGTTTAATGGGATCATCAAGTCCAGCTGTTCCCAACAGCCCAGTCCTGTTCCCCCAGCTCAGCCAAGGCCACCACTAACCCCTGTCCCCAAGTGCCACATCCACACGGCTTTTTCATCCTTCCAGGGACTCCAACACTGCCCTAGGCACCCTGGGCAACCCTTGTGGAAAATAAATCTACTCTGTTATCCCATCTAACCCAGCGCTGGCAGGAGCTGCTGTTCCCCAGCATTTAACGCAGATGTGATGGTGAATAACTACAAGACCCGAGCTCGGGGCAAGGCCGGGATCACCCAGGAGGCCTTGGTGGCCCGCACAGGTGTGGGGAACGAGCCGGAGCCGAGCAAAGCCCGCACCTTCCACGGCGTTGTTCACCTCCTGGATGAAGAGCTGCAGCTTCATCACCAGCGTGGCGGCGTGCGCGTCCACCTTGCCCGGCGCCTCCTGCTGCACGGCGCGGAACGCCGCGTTCACCCAGCCCTTCACCTCGAACTCGTCCGACAGGAACCGAGAGAAGTCCATGGCGGGGATAGAGGGGGGATAGAGGGGGGGATAGAGGGGGAACGGCCCGAGCGGCTGCGGCCCGGGCCCGCCGCACCCGGAAACGCTCGGCCGTGTCTGGGGCGGCACCGGGGCGGTACCGGGAGCGCTCGGGGCGGTCCCGGGGCGGTCCCGAGCAGTTTCGGGGCAGTCCCGGGGCGGTACCAGGGCGGTCTCGGGGCGGTCCCGGGGCGGTCCCGAGCAGTTTCGAGGCAGTCCCGAAGTGGTACAGGGCAATCCCGGGGCGGTCCCGAAGCGGTCCCAGGGTGGTCTCGGGGCGGTACCGAGGCGGTCCCGGGCCTGTGTGTGGGCGGACCGGGTCTCTGTCCAGCCCAATCCGATTCCGCCGGCTCTGGGCCCAGCCCGCTCCCTCCGTGCGGTCCCCGAGCTCGGCCCCGCTCCCTCACACTGCCTCCGCTCCGGGAGTGCCCCGGCTCCCTGGCACAGGGCCGAATGCTAGTGTAAATTCGCTTTTTTGGGTTGTTTTTTTTTTGGTTGTTGGTTTGTTCGATATTTTTGTTTGTTTTGGGTTTTTTTATTCAAAAACTGAAGGGGAAATGGCGGAGAAAGCGGCAGGCAAGGCGTGCATGCAGCAGCACGTTGGCTCCTGGAGCAGGCTCAGCCCCAGCAGGGCTGGGCCAGCAGCAGCCCCTTCACCTCCTGCAGGCACAAAAAGGAGGAAGGAGGGGGCAGATCCCCACAACAGGCTCCTCACAGAGTGCTGGCCAGCACTGCTGGCCCCCAGTCCCTCCCCAGCTGTGGTTAAGGCATCACGGAGTGTCCGAGCCTGATGGACTTCAGGAGGATTTCAGCTCCTGCCCCAGAGCTCTGCTTCTGGAAATCCAGTCAGCTCTCCCGCGGCGCCGAGGGGCTGCAGGCCCTGCGTGAACTCCAGCCTGTACCGCAGGCGGATGGGATCCTGCGGAGAGAGGCACAGACAGGGTCACACATCACCATCAACTCCGGACTCCTCCACACCACACAGCCTTCTGCAGAGCCAGCCCTGGAAGGGGAAACACCAGCCTTGCAGCAGCTCTGCACAAAAGGAAACCCTGCATCTTCCCAAGACACGAACTGCAAGCCCTGTGTGCACCACCCATTGGCAATCCAGGCCTACTGAGAGCCAGAGTCCCTTGCACCAATCTTGGCTCTCGCAATTATCCACCACCAATGCAGCAGATCTGCCACCCAGCGCTTGTTCCTTGGGTGCCCTTGTGTTCCATCAGCTGCCAGCAGCCGCACAGCGAGTGCCTGGAGCTGTCTGTGTGCACATAGCCCAGAACTGTGCAGGACCCTGCAGCAACTGCCCACACAGTCCCTCAGACTGCAGCTCTGGAAAGCTCTTTGAGCAGAAAGAACATCTTCCCAGCACAGTGCAGACTGCCCTGTCCCTCCACTGCATCTCCCCATTATTAAGGCTGTCCCCATCTTCCAGGCAAACAGCCAGAGGGATTCCCAGTGCCCCCAGCAGCACCTTGTGTGGGTTGGCCAGCAGCAGCACCTGGGACACCACTGCAGGTGGGAGGAGAGGGTTGAAGGCTGGCAGCTCAGAACCAGAGGCTGGTTGTAACTTTATTTGCATGGTCTGAAAGAGAAAATGAAATAAACACTTTTTAGTCCATGTTGGGAAAGGGCTGTGAGCATCACTGAGCCATGGAGCTGGTCAAAGATCATCAGCCAGACTCTGTCATTCGGTGAAAAGCACAGCCTGCAGCTAAAGGCAGACACTCCTGAACAGCCAATTCTATGCTACACGTGCACAAGGAACAAGAGCCCGGCCCAGGAGGCTGAAGCAGCAGCTCTGGAGCCCTCTCTGGCTATAGCAAGGCCAGGGATACACACTGTGAAACACGCACCACTGTACAACCATTTCTGTGAACAGACAGGGAACCACACAACTTCCCAGGAGCAAGGCAAAAACTCAGTAAGAAATGGTGAACCTTCTCCTCAGGACATTTCTGACCATCTCTGCTACTTTGTGCCAGGCTTCTGACCTTTGGGGCTGCAGCCTGGAACACGATGTCCTTAATGGGGTGCGCCGAGGTGCTCAGCATGGACAGAACCATCACCAGCACGTCGGGTCGGCCGGGAGCTGGGTCTCTGGAGAAGTGGAGCATGGCCTTGAAACCATTCCTGTCATACACAGTGAGGGGACAGACAGTGCCTGCCAGAGACAAACCAACAATCAGAACCAAAGCCTGGATTCCTCTCCCATCTGAGGGAGAGCAGGAAAGGTGGGATAAGGAATAGCAAAAAGGAAAATGCAAACTTTTACTTCCTTTGGCAAACTCACAGATCAAGTGGCACACAGCCCCTCATTTACATCTGCTTCTAAGGCAGAGACAGGAATCTGAATGTCTGCATTTGGGATCTAGCAGCTCAGGTTTCACCAGTCCTTGAGATAAGTCAGCTGTGAATCCAACAGAGATGGTGGGAAAAGCAAAGTGCCTTTCTTAGAGCACACAAAGTTTAGCTCCTTACCATCCGTGCCTGACAAATTCACACCTGACTATCACCATCCAGCCCTTCCCAAATCTGCTGAGACCACTTGAGACTGAAGGCAGATCAGGATTCTGTGCACTGTACTCCTCCAGCAGCAGGGAGAGCCAAGGCTCTGTGGCCTGGGCTGAGACCCCAGGGTGACACAAACCCAGGAAATGCTCTGGGGAGGAGCTGCAGAGCTGGGCCATACAGTCTGAAACCCAAAAGCAGAGCTGGAATGAAGAGCTCTGCTCTAGGAAGTGGGGCAAGTCCCACTCAAAAGTGTCTTTTAGGACTTTTAGTAGAACAACTGTTTGAAGCTTGACTGAAGGTGTGAAGGACAGAGTTTGGAAGCAGATTACAAACATCAGCCAGGGCAGGAAACTCCTGAGGAATGAGTAGGGAGGACAAGGACATTGTCATGCTAGGATCTCCAGCACCTCCTCAAATTCTCAGTCACATTAAGCCCATCACAGAACAGTCATTACTTGTCTCCAGCCAACCCACACAGCATGAAGCTACTTTGGCTTCCAGTCCTGCAAAACTCATGGAAGAGCTCTGGCAAGCAGAGCTGGGGCACAGAACTGCACTTACTTGGTGTAACTGAAGTCAAAGGCACAAAAAGGTTTTCTAGAGAAGCACCATAGGAGGCTGGATGCAAAGAGGCAGCAGGCTTCAGCTCATAGCCTGGACTGAGGAGGGGAGGATCTGCCACTGAATTGTTTGGAGGATCTGGAAAGGGCAATTTCATTGGTGATAAATCCCTGGAAAGGAAAGCATGCAGAAAGCTTGTATTAAGTGGAGATACTACAGGGAATAGACTTTCTTCTGCTGTGTCTGTCTGTATTCCCAATGCCTCACACCCTTTAGGTATAAATAAACTACAGACTTACACTCTGAGTCCTTGAGGAATTCAAAAACTCTACCATCTGTGGAAGATCTTGCTGTTTCAAAATTCATTAAGGCAGATTTTGGTTCTGTTACTAGGTAAAACTTAGGTTTAGGGCTTTGGAAGTCTGCTGTCCCCATGCACAGCTTCTCTGGAGCCCTGGTCAGGCAGATTAAAGTAAATTCCAGCTCAAAGCCATCACAAGAAGCTGGAAATCTTCAGTAAAATTTCTTGTATCATGGCAGGTTGTATAAGCATATTGTAATAGCCTCCTGCTCTGAAGATCTGTGGAGATTAATTTGATTTGTGAACTGTTCCAAGCTTCCACTGAATGCCTGGAAGCTACCTTGTCACAGTCGGGAGAAAGCTGAGGAAAACACTTTTTGAGTGGTTATTATAATAAAGGCCTAACTGAGGTTTTTGTTCCTTTAGCTCAACATCACCTTGTTATCAAGCAAGGGATTTGTCTCCCACAGTTTTTTCTGAGCCTTGGAAGGTCCTGGTGTACAATTACACAAACTGCAATTAACAGATACACACCTGCAGGAAAGAGCCAATGCGTGCATGGATCACTTGCCATCACTGACCAGGGGTAGCTGAAAGGTTTTCCTAAACCTCCCTGCAGAAGAATTCCCCAGCCCCAAATCTGACTCTGTTATGTAGAGTTTACTTACAAAGAGAATGTCTTAGTGCTGGAGAGTGGAGAGAGCTGTCCATCCAGGCTCTGGAACTCACTCTTCCCTGCACAGCTGTCTTCCCAGCTCTCCTGTGGCCCCAGGCTTTGAACAGCACTGCCACCTTCCCTAAATCCATTGTGTACAGCAGGCTGGAAAATAAGGCCCTTCAGGTTCATGCTGTATAACATCAGCAAAAATAAACCTGTTGTGCTGAAAAGAATTCCATTTATCAAATACACTATCTAAAGGGGAAATACATATGAGTCATTTGGTTGTAAACTGCACCTGAGAGATTAACTGAGAACTCAAGGATTCCAGCTGCCTTCAGAGCAGAGTGGTACACCAGAAAGGCTGCCAGGGAAAGGCAGACCAGGAATCATCTCTGATTTTTGTCCTGTGTACCTTATGGACTGCAAAGTGAGCATCACTCACCTCTGCTAGGCCAAAATCAGGTGGTGGTTTCTCTATGACAGGGGAGTTGCTGAGACCTAAGAGAGATACCAAAATGCCACAGATAATTGACAGAAAACAGGGGTTTTCCACAGGTTCTTCCTTTGCTGTCTACCACCACTAAAGACACTGCATCCCTGAAAACTTGCATCTGGAAGGCTCTGCTTTCTCTTGGGACTGACTGAAGAGTTCTCCTCTCTATTAACCACCCCAAATTCCAGTAACAAGGGCAAACTGCACCTACAGACCTAAGGACTCCAAGTCCTCCTCGAGCAGGCAGGTGGAGGCTGTGCTGCCGTGGCGCTGGGAGGCCCAGGGAGCGTCTGCCAGGGGCTCTGGGGGGCTCTGGGCCGGGGGCTCCAGCTCAGAGAAGTCGATCAGGGTGTAGCTCTTGATGCGCCGTGGGGCTGTGGGCAAGCAGAGGCAGAGTCAGCGAGGAGCCTCCACAGAGGAATGGAACATCCCTGGCTACAGGTGTGCCTGGAACAGGAGCCACCTTGGGAATACTGTCTGACAACTACATACAAGAGAAAATGATGGCCACACAATATTTTCCCTGTGTTACAGCACTTTTCTCTGAGCAGCACTGCCCTCCCACACCCTGCTCCCACCTGAGAGCTGCCCTGGGACGCTGCAGGTGCTGCTCACCTGGTGCATGGGCAGAGCTGGCAGCTGAAGCTGCTCCATCCCCGCTGTCCTGGCTGGCCACAGCCTGCCTGCACTGCCCCAGTGCCTGGGAGAGCTGGTCACTGGCCTGCAGGATGTCAGCTGGGAAGGGAGGGCACACACAAAACACTCAGTTCCTAAGGAAAGGTCAGGTCAGTTCCAGGGCACTCCCCAAGATGCTCTGAGGAAGGGCCAGTGCAGCTCAGGAGTGAAGGCAGCAGAGCAGGCTGCCCTCAGCTCCTCACTCTCCTCTCACTCCATTTTGCACACACAGCTGCTGATTACAGTCCTCTCCCTCATTAAAAATTCAAAATATGTTCCTCTTTCTTTGTTTATACACAGGGAGAACTTCAATTACTGGGGAGAAAAGGCCTCAGAAGCCTTCAGTTCTCTGAACATCAGAACTCAAAAAAACCTCAGAAAACCACCTCAGCTGAAGAAACCCTGTTTAACTTTGGGCTCCAAGTGAAAATTAGCAGCTTCCTCAGAGATGAGCAGGAGGAGACCAAAAGGCACTGGGCATGGTTTCGTGGTGAGAGGGGAGAGCTTTGCCCACAGGGTGCCAGAGCAGTCCCCTGGCAGGAGGGGCACAGCCCTGTCACAGCTGCACCAGGACAGGGCTGGCTCTTACCTAGAGCGTCCTCATCAGCCACTGCCTCGCTGGCCAGGCGGAAGAGCAGCGGCCTGAGCTTCTCACAGCGCTGGCATAGAGCCTGGGGACGAAAAGTTCCATTGCTCAGGACCCAGGCACACCACACTTCTGTCTCTGCAGTCACCTACAGGTGCTGCTCCCTCTACAAGAGGGAGGGAAAGAACATTTGTGCAGGAAAAAGAGCACTTACCTGTAGGGTCTCCTGGTCAGCTGGGGATAATTCCTGTCTCCTGGAGCTCTCCAGCAACTCCCCCATACGTGTGACATTCTCAGAAACCTCTCTGATGGTGTTCACTCTTCGGGACACCTGAGCTGACTTTTCTTGTTCCTGTGATGGAAAATGAAAGAAAGGTAGATGGTGGCTTGGCTGATACAGCCAGTGCACTCGGCTGGAGCACTCTGGGTCGCACCTATTAACATCTTACTGCAGGTAGAGAAGGCACAAAGCAGCACAGGTGGGAACATGCCCCCAGCTGCCCTGTCAGGCACCCTGGCCATGTGCTATGGAATATTAAATATGGAATATGAAATACATCTCACCACAGGCACAAGTGTGACTTCAAAATCTGAGCTGGGAGCTGGTGGCTTCTGCCACACAGAACAACACACCCAAATCAACCACAGGGCTTTGTGAAACCAAATCTCCTCCATAAGCAGAGAAGTGGGATACTCCTTCAGATGGAACATGCAAACAGGCCAGATGTGCACACACTGCATGCAGCAAAGGCAGTTTTGTACAGAAGTGACCTTTTTCCATCTGGGAACTGAGTTTATTTTTGGAAATTTCTGACCACAGTACTGCTGCCAAGGTCCCACTGACATGGAAGTGTCCTGCTGTGTGCACATTCACATATTCCCTCTTCCTGGCAATAGCACATTTTAGGGAAACGAAACAAAATGATGCCATGCTGTAATCTCAGAACAATTTGGAGAGACTGAACCAGGGGCTGCAGCACAGAGGGTCTCCTGTCCAAAACTGAATGACCAAGTTCTCTCCCAGGCCTCCTGGCTTTTAATCCCAGGATTAAAGGGAGCTCCCACCTCTTTAACCACGCTCTGGATCAGGCGGTTGGCAGCCTGCAGGTCCTCGGGGTGGCTGCTCCTCAGGAGCCTGGCCAGCAGCTGTCAGGGCAGAGAGGGGACAGCAGTGAGCAGCAGCCCCTGGGCACTGTGCACACACCACACACCACAGACAGCTCCTGCAGAACAGTCCTACAATCCTGGGAATGTGCCAGCTCCTGTCCCATAATCCAATCCAGGTTACACTGCTGCCTGCATGCACTGGCTGCTCTGGATTAGGAACTCTGGCTCTGCAGAACTTCTGTAAAGCCTGGAGAATCCCTCCCTTGGGGAGGTTTCATGGAAAACAATGTTTTTATGTAAAAAAGTTTCACTTTTTACTAAGGAAATATTTCTGACAAGGCCTCAGAGAGTTCTCTAGCTGTTGCACTGCAGGAAGGATCAGCATTTTTCTGAGATAGTCTGTGTGAAACAGCAGAACCTCTCAAAATATTCCTGAGCCTCTTTTCTCATCAGCACAAAGCAGAGGGGCATGAAGACTCTAAGGTTTACCTTGGACTTCTCTTCATCTGTGTCAAAAATAGAATTCTGAGGTCTTGGAGAAGGAGGAGGTAAAATTTTGTCTTCTGGCAGTTTGGGATCTTCTTTTACAATCCCTGCAACAGGTAACAGTAATTATTCAGTGATGCCCAAGCTGCTGAAACCTCGGTGCTCAACAGTACATGAGGTTTTGAAGAAATTTCCAGATTAAAATACCACTGAGGACTATTAAATATAATGGAATGGATGAAAAATCCATGCCAGGATCACTCTGAACTCATGTCTCACAGCCCTGGGAGGGTATTGCAGGGCAGAGATCACTCCTGAGCCTGTCCTGTACTTTTTTCCCTGCACAGTGTGGACAGAGTCTGAGCTGTGGCTCAGGAAGGTTCTTTGGAAAATCCCTTTAAACAGTCCCATGAATCCTTCAGAGCCCAACCAGCCTGGGACCTTTGTCCCTTTTCCTTACACACAACATGCTGTGAAAAAGCTGAGTCACAAGCTGAGGGGGCAGATATCTGTGGGGGAAACCATGGGCTTGGGAGGCTAAAAAGGAAACTGAAATAACAGAACTGAACCTTGTTTCTTCAGCATCTGATAAGCATCCTGGATTTTGACTTCCTGAGGAAACCAGACTGTCCAACTGAATATCACTTCTGTGACCCTCGACTTGACTTTTTCTGAAGACCAAATTCCATAGTACTGAAAACAAGACAGTAAAGACAAAAAAGCTCAAACCCAAATAATTGTTTCCAGATCTGGCACAGGATCCAGCCCAAGGAGTTTACATGCAGACACCAAGGAAAAATGAACTCGTGTGAGTTTATTCCTGCTGTGTATCTTGGGGTTAGGAAACATAAGAAATGCTATGGAGGGTTTGAGAACCACACACGTTCTACAACAATCAAAATTAAACCACTTCAAAAGTCTCTGATCAGTTATTAGATCCAAAACCCAAAGTAGGATATTTTATTGAAAACAGTACTGTGTTTGATTTTAAACACTCCCCTCAAGTGCTGCAATGCAATCAGCCCACTGGTCCCAGCCAGCCCCAGACACAGGAAAACTGAAAAAACCCAGAAATGAACGTTATTGTCTTTTATCAGCATCTGGGTGTTTTCTCCATTATTGCCTAAGAGCACTACTTTTATTATAAAAACACAAACCTCCCCAAGACCAGGCATTTCAAACCCATTAAATGATACCTGTTCTCTCAGAGCAGTAAACATTGTCTTCAGTGATATATGCTTTAAAGCCTGTGGTTTCACTGAAATCCTGTAATCAAGCCTGAGACTGAGACAAGGAGTTTGCTCTTCAGTTGAGCATTTCTTTGAAATCAGCTTTTGCAGCTCTGCCCTTGGGCTGATGCAATGGAAAATGAGACGTGCACCAGTGGTAAATGTGTGCAGGACCCACCAGAAGGGGAAATCGATGGGTGCAAAGCCAAGAGGGCGTTTCAGGCAGGCCCAGACCCACCCCAGTGAAGAGGAGCATGACAGAAGATCCCACTGCCTCTGACAAAGCAGAGCTGCATTTCTTACCCTGAAACACCCTGCAACCACAATCCCCTACCTTTGGGGAAAGCACTTTAATCAGCTCGTTCAGAAACCTGAATTTTGCCATTTCACTGTGAAATCTCTCACCACAGTTGTTCACACAGGTCTCCAGCACCTACAGAAAACAAAATGTTACCAACAGGAACTGAACACACAAAGCTTGGGGAGCTTTCAAAAACTTTTGTGATTATATTTCTGAATCTAAGAACTTTCTGACACTGCATTCACCAACACAAGATACTGAGAAAGTCATGCAGCAAGAACACATTTTATTCCTTCATGCACTCCCTAAGCAGCACATTTAAGACCACCTGCTCTGTTCTAGCCATCACTAACAACTTTTGAGCTATTTTCTCTGGGGTGGGACACAGCTCACACAGCCAGAGCTGCAGACCAGTGAAACCCCTCAGCAGAGCAGCGTGGGGAGGAACAGGAGCAGTCACTCCCTCTCTGTGCCCTGATTTCTGTGTTCCTTGTGCAAGGGAAGTTAAAAGGGAGATGCATCCAAGAGAAAGAGAAAGATGTTGACATCTGGGAGAAAAGAGAGAGCTATCCTGTCCTCTCTGCTGCTCTCCCTGCCCTTTCCAAGTGGCTCAGTGTGTGGAGGGAAGTACTCACAGTGAGGGCATGGAGAGCTTCCCCCTCCTGAGGGGACTGGATTTTGTGTGCCAGCAGCCTCAGCGCAGACAACGGGCTGGGGGAGAGCAAAGCA
Organism: Catharus ustulatus; assembly: GCF_009819885.2. Lineage (NCBI taxonomy): Eukaryota > Metazoa > Chordata > Aves > Passeriformes > Turdidae > Catharus > Catharus ustulatus. The sequence goes on along the minus strand of NC_046236.1, from coordinate 16,140,566 downwards.
AGTCACACCAGGCACTAATTCCCAGGAAAAACAAATGCTGCTGGGTTGGGTCTGCAGAGCAGAGCAGAGCAGCCCTGGACTCACAGCAGGACAGACAGAGCCCTTCCTTGGCACAGTGCTGGCCAGGGACACACACAGGGGTGAGCTGGTGACCCCAGAGCTGCCCTGGACTCACAGCAGGACAGACAGAGCCCTTCCTTGGCACAGTGCTGGCCAGGGACACACACAGGGGTGAGCTGGTGACCCCAGAGCTGCCCTCCAGCCGTGCCAGGGGCTGTGCCTGGGGAGGGACAGCAGGGACAGGCTGGGGATGGCCCTGGGCAGGCACCAGGGGAGCTGCAGACAGCCAGGACAGCCTGTGCCAGCTCCTGGGCATGAGCTCTGAACTCTGTCTGCTCTAAACACAGAGATCAGCACTAAGGCCTGACAGGTCAGTCCTTGATCAGCCCCTGCTACTTCCCACAGAGCCCAGACTGCAGCTGGAAGGTGAGGAATTCTCAGCAGAGATCCTCCATCCCTCTGGAAGGAAAAGCTGAGGCTGAGCTCCCTCGGGGCTTCCCTGCAGAGCCCCCAGCAGGAATCCTTGGCCAGGCTCCCGAGGGCACGGCCAGCAGGACCTGCTGCCCAGTGGGCTCCAGCAATTGATGTCAGAGCCCATTCCAGACACCACCCTCCATCTCACCCCACACACCTATTCCCAGCTCGTATTCCCAACTCATTTCTGCTCCCAGGAGCAGCAGAGCCCAGACCCCCAGCTCCCCATGAGGGAAGCTGAGAGCCAGACACAGCCCAGGAGCACAGAGCTGAGTGTGTGTCTGCCTTACCCCTCCGTGTCAGCGTTCACCTGCTCGCAGAACCGCTGGATGCATTCCCAGTTCTCCTCGCACACACTCGGGTCAGTGGCCTCATCTTGCAGAGGGAGGAAAACAAGAGAGCAAGAAGGAAAGCCCAGGCTCAGCGAGAGCGAGTGCTCAGGGCAGGAAGCAGCTCAGACCTCGCTGGTGCCGCTGCTCCAGAGCTTTTTCTAGCAGCAGGGGGATAGCCAGGAAACAGCTGTTACTAAAATCTGCCTAAAAACAGCCCCAAGCACACACTTAGAGTCAAGCACAGCCCGATGTTGCTTTTAGCAGGAGGAACTTAAAAAAAATTTACAGGCAGCTCTCCCAGGACCACTGCAGAACTTGTGCTGGAACACAGGCAGTTTACACTCCTGCACAGCTAAATTAGGGAAAGAAATTTTTTTGTTTTATCCACTCCCCAGTCATCCAGCCAGTTTTGGGGGCTGAGGATGGACAGGACAGATGGGAAAAAGGACAGCTGCAGCAAGACAGCACCCACATCACCCTACAAGGGTTCCGAGAGGCAATGCACCCTTCCCCAGGAGGTGAAGCTGCTCTGGTGCCCACCCAGTTTGGAAGAGGCAGCAGAGCCAAGCCAGCCCCAATTCCCAGCCCCAGCCCCACTCACTGAGCCAGCGCTCGAGCGTCCCGCTGCCTGCCATGGGCTCGTCTGCTCCGCTCAGGCAGGAAACTCCGTGGGCAACCACGTGGGAGTCCGTGGTGTGTCCGTGATCAGCCCACGTCAGGGTCCATGATCAGCCCACGTGAGTGTCCGTGGTTCTGTCCGTGATCAGCCCCCATCAGTGTCTGTGGTGTGTCCATGGTCTGTCTGTGATCAGCCCACGTCAGGGTCTGTGGTTCTGTCCGTGATCAGCCCACGTCAGGGTCCGTGGTGTGTCTGTGATCAGCCCATGTCAGGGTCCATGATCAGCCCACATCAATGTCCGTGGTTCTGTCTGTGATCAGCCCACATCAGGGTCCATGGTCTGTCTGTGATCAGCCCATGTGAGTGTCCGTGGTCTGTCTGTGATCAGCCCCCATCAGGGTCCATGATCAGCCCACACCAATGCCCATGGCATGGAAGTGTTCCTGGTGGGCTCAGCACAACACCCACCACCACCCCTCCGAGCCCCTCCCCTCACCAGCGTGCAGAGCATTGGTGAGACCGGAATCAAAGTCGCCACGTTAATTTAATAATTAAAAGGGCATCAGACAAAAGAGGAACAAACATCTCAATCTCCTGATCAGGGATATTTTTAGCAGAACCACGTGCGTGACACAGTACACAGGGAGGAATCTGCCTTCTGAGTGCTCAGCCGGCAGGACCCCAGGGCAGCAGCTATAGCATACATCTGTTTATACACATATATAAAAATACCCCACCCATATTTATTGGGGAACTGTGTTTTGCAGCTGTAGGTACCCTGACCACGATGCCCTCTCCAAAAAGGATCTGATCTGTTCAGTCAGAAGTTCAGTTACTTTCTGCCCACATGGTCTGAATTTAAATGCTGATTCATGTCTTTTTCTCCCACCCTTCAAATCAGGCTCCTTGCACGAGGCAACAGCAGGCTGGAGCTGAATCTGGACTTGGTTCCTGTCCCAAACAAAGTGGTTTGTGCTCAGTGCAGGTTTGTCCAGATGTGGGACCAGCTCAGAGATGATCTCACAGGTGCCACCTGCACCATCCAAGTGAGCATCACCGACGTCCTGTGTCAGCTGGACAGTGCTCTGTGCATCCTGCCACACACCTCCTCTGCTCCCAGAGTCACCATCATCTCAGCAACACTCGGGCCATGCTGCAAACGAGAGGGAGTCACTGAACACACAGAACTCAGCCCCTGGCAGTGTCTGTGCACCACAGTGACTGAACCAACAGAGCAACTGAGGGGGCTCAAACAAAGCCTTGGGGCTTCTCCTCCTGAAGGCAAATGCCAGCCCTGGTTGGAGGGAGCTGAAGGATCAGCACCAGAGCACGCTGCAGGTAAGGTCAGAATTGTTTTTACCTGGCGCCCGCTGAGCGCCAAGCGGAGGAGCTGCATCATGCTGCTGTACTTGGTGTCCCTGGTTTGCTTCTGGAGACTTCTCAGGCCTTTGTTCAACTCCTCCACAGTGAAGTCAGCTGCCTGCCTTCTCATGAGCCTTTAGGAAAGAAGGTGTCCTTACACTCTGGGACATGAAAACCACAGGATTCCTATCCCTCACCCCTGCCCTGTGCCAGGGCACTCCCTCTGCTCACCAGAGGCAGAGCTCATTCAAAAGAGCAAGTTTAAACTACAAAGTTATGCCACAGACCTGGAAAACCACAGTAATTCTGATTAAGAACACAATTTTCAGAGATGAGGAGCCTTTGCTGCCACGACTCAGCTCAGACAGCAGCACACTTACCCTATGACCAGTTTTCCTATTTCATCTGCTTCTGCAGAAATTGTTTGTAGCTGCTGCCGGGACACTGAGGGCCTGACCCACAGGTAAGAGTAATCACTCGACACCAGATTCTTCAGGAAGCTTATGTGACCCTGGGGAAAGGAAGCAAAGCTGGCAGGGCAGAGGGCTGTGCTGTGGAGGAAGCAATTCCTCAGCCTGGAGGACGGTGGCACAGAGCTCTGCCACTACTCGTACTTTTCTCAGCAGGAGGACTCTCTCCACGTATTTGTTTTCCAGAACATCTGGATGCACCTGCTGGTCCCCATAGACGAGCTCCACCAGCCCCTGCAGCTCCCTGACGAGCTTCTGGCGCAGCCCCTGGTTCTCAATGTGACGGCTGAGGTGAACCCTGGGACAGAGCAAAGCCCTGCTTTTGGATTGCTTGGGGTTACACTGGATCACCCCAACCCCCTTCACAGAAATCACAGAATATTCTGAGCTGCAAGAGACCCACAAGGGTCACCAAATCCAATTCTTAAGGGAATAATCCATCTGGGGCCTGAACCCACAACTTTGGCATTCTTAGCACCACACTCTGACCAACTGGGCTAAAACTGGAACTGTTAGAAAAGCAACACTCCTCTAAAACCAGTGAGACACTCTACAAAGAAGCATTTAGCTCTGGTGCCCCACAGGGAACTGCTGATGAGGCCCCTCTTAGCAGCACAATGTCCCAGCAGCATGAGTGTACTTGCAGAAGAACCTTCTGGAAACGTTAACTCTTTTTAGATGTTATTTTCTTAGGTTATAAACTTAAAGACTTTAGATCCTCCCAGCTACACCCACCCTCTGCCTAGACTTTCAAGTGTTGCCATCACCAGTGTCCAAGCACAGAATGGGAGACAAGCCAAGTGCAAGAAATAAATTCCACTGACGTGCTGCTTTCTACATTTCACTAAATTTTTTACCTGTTGAATTCTGGGAGCGCCTCCAGGTCCAGGAGAGCAGAATGAGTTGTAATTCTGCCTACTTCAAACTGGGAGATCAGCTCCTCCAAAGTCCTCCCCATCTGTTTCTCTGGAACACAACCCAAAGGGAATGACAGGGCTCTGAACAATGAGCTGTCCTCACAGGGCTGGGCTGAGGAAAGGTGACACAGGACTGCCACCTGTGCAGTGCCAGCAGCAGCAGGGACATCCCCTGGCAGGCAGGAGGGAACTGGCAGCAGGCACACACGGGATGCTGCTGTGGGGAATGCTGCTTGGCTCCTGTCACCTTCCTCAGCAGAACACCTCCCCTCAAAGCCAAAGAGAGCTCACACAGCCAGGAGGCTGCACTGCCCAAGGAAGATTTCATTCCCAGGCAGAGTTCTCAGAGCATGAGTTAATTTGTGATCAAGAACCACAAAAGGAGACGTTGACTCAACTCCTCCTGGTCTGTCAGGTTAAAGGAAAGGTGGCACAGGTGTCAGACAACACTGCAATTATTAACCACAGAATGCAAGTTTTGTCAAGACTTCACAGAGTTTCTCAGCCTTGAAGTGAGGGCTTTCCCGAGGAAGAGCCCATGAAGCCCCTGACTCAATTTTAATGGCTGCACAGAAAGATTTCCACCATTCCAGCTGCTTCCACAGGAGCTCTGCAGAAGGCCAGGGGGCACCTCAGTGACTGACTGGTTACACAACACCCATTCCCTGACCCCTTCAACACTGACAAAGCTCTCAGCTATCAAAATAAACCCAGCCCATGCTACAAAGCCAGCATGAAGTGAGCTGGTAGGCAGGAGCCTGGGGTGTTACCTGTGAACCCCGAGCCACAGTTGGTGACAATGTCCAGCAGTGCCTCTGGCAGGAAGCCATCCCGAGCAAAGCGCTCCAGGAAGATGTCCCCCTGCCTCTTGGACAGCTTGCCACCGTCCTTGTTCAGCAGCAGTGGGAGGTGGCCAAACTGAGGGGGCTCCCAGCCAAAGGCTTTGTAGAGAAGCAGGTGCTTGGAAGTGGAAGCCAGCCACTCGGTGCCGCGCAGGACGTGGGTGACGCCCATGTGGTGGTCATCCACCACGTTTGCCAGGTGGTACGTGGGGAAGCCATCCCCCTTGAGAATCACGGGGTCACCTTCCACCTCAGCCACCTCGTGCCTGTTCCAGCCATAGACCAGGTCCTGGAAGGGCTCCACGCCCTTCTCCAGGTGGAAGCGGATGACGCAGTCCAGGCCCTGGGACAGCTTCTGGGACACTTCCGCGGGCGTCAGGTGCCGACACCTGTTATCATATCTTTGGGAGATGAGAACAAGGCAAGATGAGAACATCAGCCATTTTTGCATGCCCAAAACTCTAAGCAGACTCCTGAATTTTAGCCATAACCTGCCCACTACACACCCACTCCAACACCTCATCCCTGGAGAGCGACACACGCTGTCCCTCTCTATGGGCAGTGTGGCACAATCACATTGCTGCGAGGCTTTGTGTGAGTGCACAGCCCCGAGGGGCACAGGGACAGGGATGTACCAACCCCAGGGGACACAGGGACAGGGATGTACCAGCCCCAGGGGACACAGGGACAGGGACAAACCAGCCCCAGGGGACACAGGGACAGGGATGTACCAGCCCCAGGGGACACAGGGACAGGGATGTACCAGCCCCAGGGGACACAGGGACAGGGATGTACCAGCCCCAGGGGACACAGGGACAGGGATGTACCAGCCCCAGGGGACAGAGGCACAGGATGTACCATCCCCAGGGGACACAGGGACAGGCACAGGATGTACCAGCCTCGAGAGGCACAGGGACAGGATGTACCAGCCCCAGGGGACACAGGGACAGGGACAAACCAGCCCCAGGGGACACAGGGACAGGCACAGGATGTACCAGCCCCAGGGGACACAGGCACAGCACGTACCGCGGGGTCTGCTGGCGGCGCAGAGCGTCCCTGCGGAGCAGCTCCAGGCGCTGGGGGCTGCAGAAGCAGCGGTAGGCAGCTCCGCTGGCCAGCAGCGCCGCGCTGGCCTGGCCATACAGCTCCAGCCTCAGCGACTGCACGTAGGGCCCGGCAGGGCCACCACGCCTGGGGCTCTCGTCCGGGGGAATACCTGCAACAGCAGCAGGTGAACAGCTGGGTTGCCAGAATAGCCCAAAGGCAGAGTCAGACCTCCCTCCAGCTGAGCACTGTCAGCCTCTAAAAGGTAAGGTTTCAGTAGGTGAAAAATTAAAGATGTTTCTGAATACCTGCCCAGTCCAACATATCCTCTATTCCTTCTGCAGCTCCGGGCACCACCCGATTCTGATCTGTATCCTCCACTCTTAAAATAAAGGTTCCTCGGTGTTTTTTGGCAAATATATAATTGTACAAAGCGGTCCTAAGGCCACCTAAATGCAGAAAACCTGTAGTGGCAGGGAAACGAGAAGAGGCGGTCACAAAGAAGACCCAGGGGAGAGTTTTAAATATGAGCTAGAAGGGCGCTGGATGGTGCCTGCGATGGCAGTGTCACCGAGGCACCCACGAACACAGCTCCAGGGGCATCAGCTGTGAAAATGACTACTCCCAGGAACAGTGACCTGGAAATCCCTTCTAAGCTGGCACATGCCAAAACAGCATTGCCACGGTACACCGACAGTGACCCGCACGACCGGGAGGGCAAGCCCGGGAGCTCCGGCAGGAGCACTCCTAGGAGCCCTCCAGAGCCCGAACTGATGTTTTTGAACCCAAAACTCCGCCCACGCCGCAGCGGAGCCCCGGGGGTGGGCAGGGGCGGGGCTGCCGAGGGGTCGGTCACCTGTGGGGCTGGGCCCGAACCGGACCCGCGGCCCCCGCTCGGGGCCGGGGCCAGGTCCCGATCCCGATCCCGATCCCGGTCCCGATCCCGATCCCGATCCCGATCCCGATCCCGATCCCGGTCCCGCCGCGCAGCGCAGCGCGCGCAGAGCTCGCGCCATCCCGCCACGCGCCCACGTGGCCGCGGCGCCGCTTCCGCCCGGCCGCGGCAGCCAATCCCCGCGCGCGTCGCCGCTGGGGGCGGGGCGTCCTTTAAAGGCGCCGCCACCCGCGCCGTCCTGTCACGCGAGGGCACCGCGGCCGCTGCCACGGGCCCGACAGCGTGGGGAGATTCCGGTTCCCGGAGCGCTGAGCGGAGGGTTCGGCGCCCCTCCCGCCTCCCGGCGCGGCGCGGCTGGTGCTGCGGGGGCGCGATCTGGGGGTCCCACCGCCCCCACGCTGAGAGGCGGGCGGGGGCGACTACGGGAGCCGGCGCGGCCCAGCAGCGGCGGCGCGGCGTTTCCCGGCGTGCCCCGCGGCGGATTGTACACAATCATCATGGCTGCCGCCGCTGCCGCCGCCGATGGTACGAGCGCGGCCGGGAGCCCGCGGTACCTGGAGGTACCGGGAGCCGGCGCTGCCGGGACCCCGCGCTGCCGGGAGCCCGCGGTACCCGCCGCCCGCGGTGGCGAGAGCGGTGGTGCCGGGAGCTCGCCGTGCCGGCAGCCGGCGGTGCCCGGAGCCGGCGGAGCCCGCGGTGCCCGCGGTGCCGGGGCGGGGGGCCGGGGCCGGGGCCGGGCCGGGCCGGGAGGCGCGCTGCGGGCGGCGCTCGGGGGCTGGAGCGGGGCCGGGCCGGGGCAGCGTGCCGTGGGCCGGGATCTTCCTGTCCGCTCCCCGCAGGTGCCGAGGAGCCGGGCATGGAGGCGGAGGCGCAGGAGCTGCCGCTGGGCTGCGGCGGAGGGGGCGGCTCGCCGGCGGCGGGGAGGTCTCCGGAGGGTGAGGAGCGCCGGGAGCCCCCGCAGGCGTCTGTCAGCAACGGCGGCGACGAGGACGGCGGGAGGGAGCTGGTGGAGCTGAAGGTAATCTGGAACAAGAACAAGTACGACGTGAAGTTCTGCCTGGACAGCACGGGAGCCGAGCTGAAGCAGAAGATCCACTCGCTCACAGGTGTGTCGGCACCGCCGCCGCCTCCCCCGCGCCTCCCTCGCCGCCGCCGGCTCTAATCGCTGTGCTTGTCTCTAGGCCTCCCGCCGGCCATGCAGAAAGTTATGTTCAAGGGACTTCTGCCAGAGGAGAAAACGTTGCGGGAAATCAAAGTAACAAACGGAGCGAAAATAATGGTTGTGGGCTCTACCATCAACGATGTGTTAGCAGTAAATACGCCCAAAGAAGCTGCTCAACAGGAGGTCAAAGCTGAGGAAAACAAAAAGGAGCCACTTTGCAGACAAAAGGTAATTAATATCTCAATAATTGCTGGCGTGGGGGAGTGGTAGGATTTACGTGGTTGTCCTACACGCACTTCTGGGTCCTGTTCCTCCTCAGATCAAGCTGGGGGTTCATTTCTGACAGCTCAGCGTTGGAATGACTCTGGGCAGGGGAGTAGCAGAGAACTGTTTAGTCCAGCAGTGACTGGGGCTTTGGAAGACACTGCTTGTGGTGCCAGGCACAGCCAAACATTTTGATAAAGACGTTGAAACATTTAATGGATATTAGTGTAAACACAGCCCAGATTAGTTCTGCCTAAAACCTAACTAATTTTTATTGGCACAAAAGAATTTGATCTCCAAAAACTGCTTAAAACTGCTCAAGGTGTTACCAGCCCTATACTTTCCTCAAAATAACCTTGATTAAAATTAAGTAGTGCCTCCATGAAGCATGCTGCTGGTTTTCTGTGATTTGTCACGATTCACACTCAGTGTAAGTCCCATCATTTCTTAAAGGTGCTCAGATACAAGCTGTGAGTGTGGGTTTGGAGGTTTGCACTGCTCTGATCCACTCTGGTTTGCACTGCCAGATGTGGAGGGTTTCTGCCACTCATGGGATGCAATGCTTTGGTTTTTACAGACATGTATTGTGTCTGTGTGTATTTGAGCAGGCTGTTATCCTTGGCATTATGTTGGAGTTCCATTCATTTTGATAAATTTATTGAGAGTATCTTAGAAAGTGCACAACTAAGTGTGAAAATAACTGTAATAAATGCCTGTGCACAGCCCTCAGCTGTCTCAGTGCCATTGGGATGTGAGCAGGGGGCAGCTGGAAGTAAACTGCAAAGCTTCATCATGTTCCTGTGAATTTAATTTCTGTTTTTATGTTGTAGCAACACAGAAAAGTGTTGGATAAAGGAAAACCCGACGATGTGATGCCTTCTGTCAAAGGTGTGCAGGTGCGTGAATGAGGTCTTGAGACACTCAGAGTCAGAAAAGAGACTTGTCTGTGGTCTGAGACCTTTCCCCACTGGTTGCTGTCTCAGCAGAGAGCTGGAGGGATGGATGATCCTCGAGGTTAAAAGGTTGAGAGCGTGTGTCTGTGGTGCCCCAGGCTGCCCTGACTGGCTGTGTCTCGTTGCAGGAGCGGCTGCCCACGGTGCCGCTGTCCGGCATGTACAACAAGTCAGGGGGCAAAGTCAGACTGACCTTCAAACTCGAGCAAGACCAGCTGTGGATTGGCACAAAAGGTGAGCACCTCTCAGCCTCGGGGATCAGCAGTTGGTGGTTGGGCTGTGACTGAGCTGTGTGACCTAGAAAAGCTTCTGCTCTGACTAAATCGTGTTTAGGGAATGATGTTGGTGTTGCAGCGCTTCAGAAAACTTTGTTTCCTTTTCTCATGTGCCGTTCTCCCTGGTCATTGAATAGTACTTGATACTCCACGTGGGGCCCTGGAAAGCTGGGGGTCAGTGGTGTCAGCAGATAATGGTGCTGTAATGGACAGCATTGGGCATTTCTGGCATATTTCAAAGCATGGATTTGATGCCAGCAGTACACAGGAGCCCAATGGCTTAGCCAAGGAAAACTCAGAACTGGGATAGAAACTGGGAGTGTTGGCACCTCTGGCACTTTCTGTCCTTCCAGCCAAAATTATGTGGGTGTCTTGTCTCAGTAATGCTCTGGGGTGCTGTGCAGAGGGGTTGGCTTGCAGTCATGAGTGGTGCCAGGAGGAGCTGGGAATGACCTGGGGATAGCATGCCTTGCTGAGGGTGTCTGTGTCCTGGTTTTGGCTGGGATAGAGTTAGTTTTCTTCCCAGGAGCTGTTTTGGATTCAGGATGGCAGCAGTGCTGATAGCAGTGGATGTTTTGGTTGTTGCGGTGCAGTGCTTCCCTCAGTCAAGGACTGTTTGGTGTCTCAGACTCTGCCTGTGAGGAGGCGTGCAAGGAGATGGGAGGGAACTGGCCACAGCTGGCCAGAGCTGGCCAAAGGAATATTTCCCACCACAGAGCATCGTGTGCAGTATAAACTGGGGGCAGTTGGCTGAGAGGGACTGGTCACTGAAGGGGGACAGGAGTGGTCAGCAGTTGGTCAGCAGTGAGGAGCAGCTGTATTGGGCATCACTGGTTTCTCTGGAGTTCCTTTTTTTTTTTTGGTTGTTTGCTTTTTTTGTTTTTGTTTATTACTGTTATTATTACCATTAGTAGAAGTAGTATATATATTTTTTGTTTCACTTATTAAAATGTTCTTAGCTCAAACCATGAGTTTTTTACTTTTTTCCCCTGGTTCTCCTCCCCATCCCAGCAGGGCAGGGGGAGTGAGTGGCTGCTTAATTTCTGGCTGGGGCTAAACAGGACCCTGGGATCCCCTCACCTGCCAAGGAAGCTCCTTCAGTTTGGCCAATATAAAGTGAAGAACAGGAGGGATGAAGGTGCTTGCTCACTTAAAGCAGCCTAATTGGGTGGTGATACTGCCTCCAGCTGCTATGGTAGTTCCAAAGTAAGCAGAAATCTCAAAAGTTTTTGACCTTTTCTTTGTAGGACAGACTTGACCGTGAAGATTTTTTCTGGCTTTAAAACCTCTCGGTGCCAGCTGCAGTGATTTCTCTCCTGGCCAAAGAGATGGAGCAAGGCATTGGGGGGAGGTTTTTAACTCTGTAGGTTGGGCAGGCAGATTTTTGTGTTAGTGATCCCAGGTTCTAAATCCATGCTCAGTATTTAGGTGACTGATCTCTTCCATCACCCCCTAGATGAGTTTTCAAGTGTGGTGTTTCTGAGGTGTTCTACTTAGTGTTGCTTAAGCTGTGAATTTGATTTTTCTTGTAGTCATGTTTCCTGTAACCTGTTCCCCTACTTCCCCAAATTAGCAGCAGCTTGCTGCCTCTAGGGAATGGTTGTAATTGCTGCCTGTTATTGGGAAAAACTTCTTCCTTCTGACAGAGGCCAGCAGGTAAGGGCTGCAGTAAACACATCAGGCTGTTCACAGCTTGTCACTTGCTGGCTCTGCAGAGTTGGAGCTCTTGCCCTCAGCCCTGCAGCCTCCCTGGCCTCACTCCCTTGGTGCAGGAGTTTGTAGTCTGAATTTGGTACAGGCAGCTGTTCCCCAGTGCTCTGTGTCACTTGCACAGAGGTGTGGATAATGGGATTTGTCTGTTGGTGAGATCTCAGGGCAGAAATTGATTTGGGGGATGTTAAACAAGGGCAAAGTGGGGTTTTACCTCATGGATGAAGTCACAGGTCTGAACAGGTGGTTCAGAGTGAGCTCGGTTATCAGGCAGAGAATATTTTTCCTGATGTCACTGAGTATTTCCCTGTTGCTTTCTGTAGGTAGGTTTGAGATTTCTTGGATCACCAGTTAAACAGATCCATCTCAAGAGCTCAGAGTTCAGTCTCTCCTTTGTAAAGTGTTTTGGGTATTCTCTGTCTTGCAGAAGATAATTTTTGGCTGATGCTGGATGCTTGAACTGGAAGGCAGGACCTTGGAATTAAGTGTTCAGAAAGGAGTGGGGACAGAGCTGACAGGAAAACTCTGCCTGTACTTTGTCACTCTGTTGTTGCCTCTGGCCTGATGTCACTCTGTGGTCTTTTTGGGGCTTCAGTTTCTCTTACTTGTTTCTTTCCCTATTTTTCTCTTTTATATTCCCCTCCCTGTGCTTCTCTGCACACTGCCTGAGGCTAAAGCCTGGCCTAAGCTTTCAGAGTTAGCTCAGTGTATCTTTGGCAGCTTTCAGGCTTGCTGTTGAGAATTCAGTGTAATCCTTGGAAGTCAGTCCTGGATGTTCTCATACCTGGACTGGATTCCATAGGACGAGCATCCCTGCTGCTCAGAGGGGAGTTCTGAATGGGAAAGCATTAAGTAAAGCCTGGGATTTCTCCTCACTCAGTCTAGGCCCAAATCATGAGCACTGAAATACTCATGAGCTGTGTGATCCAGGTTTGGATTCCTTCACCTCCTGGGTGGGTGTGGGTGTGGTGCTGCAGCCACCCCATCCTGGGCAGCAGGTATCCAAAACTCACCTGGAGGGGAGACCTGAGGAGGTTTTGGCATTAATGGAGGTGGTGTATGAAATGAATATGAAATACTGCTTCCCCACATGTCAGAAATAATACTTTGATCAATTTTAATGTAGAGAGAACAGAAAAGTTACCCATGGGGTCCATTAAAAATGTGGTGAGTGAACCTATTGAAGGCCATGAGGATTATCACATGATGGTGAGTAATGGCTCTATTTAATCATATCCATCTAATTCCTTCATGCAGCACACACCACTGAGGCTGCAGCTCAGAGCAGCTGGAGGTGGATGGTGGCTCCAGCCCTCTGAGGGCTCCTCACACTCTCAATATTTTGGGTCCATATTGAGTGTCTGCAGCTGTGTGGAAATCCAGACTGGTTTCACACAAACATGAAGTGCTTGAACATTATTTTGTGAATGCTGACACTGTCCCTGACTGTGACAGTGTTAAACCAGTAACCATACTCACAATTTCTTGATTTCTTAATGGTGGTGGTATTTTTTGATACCTGGTTTAACTTCTAGATTGTGGTATTTATATGAACAACAGGCCTTAATGGAGGTTAAGAAAAAAAGGATTTGATGCTGTAATATCTTTTCACACCTGCAATTTTCTGAACAACTCACATGGGATCTAGCAACCTTGTATTTCAGAAGAGAACTGTGCTAATGTACTGAAATTTTGGCTGTTTATTTTAATCCATGGGTTTTTTTTAAGATCCTGCTTTTCAAAGCACAGTAACTAACTGTTGATGTTGAAGTAAGTTTCTTTTCTACAAGAAGTCTGTTTCCTTCTTTAGGGGGAGGAAAGGGAAATGTTTTTCCTTAAAGTCATGGCCTGCAGGAGGGTGCTCCTCTAGTCTGTGTCCAAATACTTGATTTTTGATCACCCATGTGAGAAGAGTCCTCTTCAGCACATGTTGCAACAAACTTACCCAGAGCCAGGGCAGAGGCTCTGGCATGCCATGGTGCCCCTCTCCTGGGCATAAGAGAGAAGTTGAGAATAGGACATTGTCTAAATATAAAATCCCCTGACTATAAAACATGGCCATTGTTGTGTTTAGTTCCTGTTTGGCTTCTCAGCTCTGTCCCTTCTTTAGAGACTCTGAGTTATGCTTCAGGCTGTCTACCAGAATAATTTCCTGGTGTTCTTGAAACTGGCCAGGAGTTCTGGTTGCTGTTGTGATGTTGTAAAAGGGAAGAGCTCCTGGTTTTCTCAGTGCTCTGCAGCTCTGGTTCTCTGCAGTGCTCCTTTAATTGCCCACCAAAGAGCTGTGGTGTGCCCTGAGTGCTGCAGGTGGGACAGGCTGGTCTGGTTTGGCAGTGGATGAGCTGTGCCTGTCCACTGGGACCAGCCCTTTGTTCCCCTTGTGTAAATGTTGTCATTTTTAATTGCAGGCGTTTCAGCTGGGCCCAACAGAAGCATCTTACTACTGGGTCTATTGGGTCCCAACTCAGTATGTGGATGCAATCAAAGACACGGTGCTGGGAAAGTGGCAGTATTTTTGAAAGCACGCTCACCTCTGGCACAGGAAAATGACACAAATCTAAGGACACTGCTGGGAGAGGCCTCCAACATCCCTGGATGTGACAGTCCTGGAACTTATTATTAAAACATGCTAAACGAGGCATGGATGGAAGCCAGAGGTGATGTTCTTTCACCATTAGTTTACTTTTAACTTAAAAGATTTCACCATCCCTTTTCTGCAGTCAGCTTCAACCATATTTAAAGCAAATACAATGGAAATCAATAAACCTTAATTCACAAAATATCGTGTGTAATACACTTAAATCTGCTGAGAGTTGATCTTCCAGTTTAGTTTTAAAAAGAAAATATTGCAATGTATTATTGAGGATTTTTTTATGTGGTTTGAACAAAACCAAATATTTTCATAATCTCTCAGTTATCAGCATTAGGCTTAATTTAGCTACTTGGTTGTGTCTGGGACTTTGAGGAGCAGATTTTTAAGAATAAACTGTAGCAGTGCACAGCGTTGCTGTTCGGTGAAGCCATATCCCGCTGGCCCTCCAGGGCAGCCTCCACTCCTTGGTAGCAGAACTAATTCTTTGTTTTAACCCAAAGATGCCCTGCTTGTCTGGGGTTGTTCCTGGGCTCTGGCAGCTCCAGGTTGGCGTGTTTGGAGCAGGTGAGCTCTGCAGGGATGTTTGGTCACAGCAGTGACCCGGTGCTGCCAACTGTTCCCTCTTGTGCCCAGTCAGGGCCTCACCTCCTGCATTTTGGGAGCATTTTCTTGCTCGTGCATATTGCAGTCCAGGATCATTTTGCAGCTGCTGCATTGGCACTGAGCTGTTGGACTGGGACCACCCTTGTGCTGCCTGCTGTGAGCAGGGGGACACAGTGACAGGGACAGGGATGGAAACACCCTTGTGCTGCCTGGTGGGAGTGGGGGGACACAGAGGAACCCCTGGGACCTTCCTGCCCTCTTTGGGGTGGGGGCAGTGAGGAAGACAAGCTCAGGTGCTGTTTTGGCTTCTTAGTAACAGCAGCAGTCTTTGGTGAGCTGGATTTGAAAATTTATAGTGATCTTGAGTTCAGGAATCATACTTTAGATTGACCATCCAGCAAGTGATGTTTTGAGATGTAAACCACCTCCCAGCTTTTCTCCTGTTGCAGTTCACAAGAAGCCCTCACACCTCATTCTGTCAGAAGGAACATGCTGCACCTTGGGCTGTGATGCTCTGTGTCATCCCAGCCATCCATGTGCCATTTCTCTCAGGGTTCTGAGCAGAGCCCTCAGCCCTGGACAGCTGCAAAGCCCAGAGTGGGGGCCTGTGCAGCCAGCCTGGAGCAGCTCCCACATCCCTGCTCTGCATTAGCCCTGGGGCTCAGTGCTGCCCCATGCCAGGGCTCAAACCCATGCAGAAACAGCTTTAGGAACAGCTAATCTGAATATGCTCCCTGTCCACTCTTCCCTCTCCTTGAGGGAAGAGCCCAGTTGAAGCACAGCAGGTGGAAATTCCCAAATGAGCATTTATTTTATTTTTATTTTACTTGAGAGACTGGAGAACATTGGCTTTCTGGTAGGTGTTGAGGTCACATGTTTCCCTGTAGCCTCTAGATAGCAGCTCTCAGTTTGTATTTTCTGTTAGAACAGCCACACAATATGAGTTTAAAATATGAGTTTCATATCCTACATAGAAACTAGTGATGTGCTTGTTACTCTTGCAGCTTGAGGTATTTCCTTTCAGTGTGCAAGGCACAGCAGTGTGTGCTGGCAGGGGCTGGGGCCAGAAGAGCCCTGGCAGCTCCCCTGGCAGTCCCTTGGAGCAGAGAGGAGCTGGCCTGGGTGAAGCACAGCCATCACACTTGTGATTTCCTACTTGGCACTCCTGGTGTTGAGGCTTAAATTAACGATTTGTTACCTGGTGGAAGGTGTGGGCACTGCAGGATAAAGCAAAGGGGTGACACTGGCTCTTTCTGTCCCCTGGGGCCACTCTGGCACTTGCCACCTTGCTGGTTCTGTGACGATCAGCTCCCTTTTGTTCCTCAGCATGCTCAGACCTGTCTGGCATCACGTTCTGTTTGCTCTCCTGTCCCTTCACCCCCTTGCTCTGGGGAAGGCAGGTGCCTGAGCTCCAGCTCCTCCCCAGCTCCTGTGGCTCCTGGCAGGATGCAGCGACCGGGTGAGTAACGCTGGGGACAGGCACTGCCACTGCTGGGGCACAGGGCAGTGTCACCCTGTGCCAGAGGGGCTCAGCTGCTCCGTGCTGGGCCAGTACAGCCCAGCAGCTCAAAAAAGGCTCAGCACAAACCCCTTGGTTACATATGAAGCCATTTTAAATGTGAAGAAAATACTCTACATTAAGAAAGTGTGATCCTGTTGAGGTGCTTCCTTGCAGGTTGGATTTGATTGGAAAAATGAAATCCTCATTTTTTTGTTCTATGTGCAAAATTTGAATTAAAATACAGGAAAGTGATTTATAAATGTTTTAGTTGGTGTTTGTTGGCTCAATATCCCAGGCTTCTTGAACCTCTTTGAAATGAATATTCTAGTTGAAATTAGCAGCACTGCTTTTAAGATCCTTTCTCTTTAGGAATGATGTGGAGTTTTCTATGTTCTGGCATACACCAGTTTTTCCAAGGCAGTTATTGACATTAGGAAACACCCTCTTTTTACTGGGATAGTGCCACAGTTGCCTCACAGCCGTTCCTGCCTCTCTCTTGGCTTTGGGTTTTGCTCCCTAGTCACTGTGACAATCCCAAGGCTGACTCAGCACAGCCAGTGGTCCCAGGGAGGAGTTTGGTCCTGAGAGGCACAGAGTGAGTGAAGTGTGAGAGCACTCGGTGTTTGGAGCTGGTGATAAAGGTGATTCTGAGATCTGACTTTTGTTCTGTGGGAAGTTACCAGTAACAGCTGCACAGATGTGTATTTCAGTTAAATCACAATTCACCAGGGTGATCCCAGCAGTGACTGGTTCCTGCTGGGTGCAGGTGTGGTTCCCTGGGAGCATCCTGGGCTACCTCTCTGTATGAGGCTGCACTGAGTGTTTTCTGGGTTTGCTAACTGCAGATTAAAGTATTCCAGAGGCAAATGCAGGTCCCTGCAGGACACAGCTTGTGTTTGCTGCCCCCAGAGCCCAGGCAGTGTCCCCTCCTTGCTGCCACCTTGGGATTCCTCCTGCCTTGTTCCGTGGCATTGAGCATCACAGCTCACCTGTGTGCCATCCCTTCCTCTCCGTGCCCAGCACTGCAGGATTCTCCTCCTCTGCTTGTCCCAAGGGCAGTACTCTGTGCACCCCGGGTGTAAGCAGTGCCAGGATCTCTGCTTCCTTGGGAATGCACAAGTGGTGTTGCTCAGCCTGGTTGGGGTTTGAACAGAGACTGTCTTGCATGAAGAGCTTGTATTACTCATATGGTTTCACACCAAGTTTAAAGTAAATGATTGATTTCCATTAATGACATTAATGAGGAATGTGTAACTACAGTCAGGATGTTCTGGTGATGGAAGAGAGTGATCTGGATTCAAAGGAGATAAGAAAGTGTCACCGCCACCGCGCTGTGCTGGTGCCACACACCCTGCCCTGCTGGCTGGTGCCCTCTGCTCCGTGCTCCAGGGGCCAAAGAGAAACAATTCCCTCAATTCCCGGCTGCTGCAGTGCCCGGGTGCCACGGTGGGGTCTGCTCTGCCCCTGCCCACAGCCACGGTCCCGACCCTGCTCCCTCCCTGCAGGGCTGCTCCCCACACCTCCCTTCCTGTGCTTTTCTCCCTTTGTATCTTGGTTTTTCCAGTGGAGCTGTGCTCACCCTCGGTTCTGTCCAGCAGCCTCTCCCCACCTGTTACCGTGAGGCTGTTGGCATCTTGTTCTGTTAGTGAATGTCCTTGTCACCAGAGGGGAGCGGGGACCAGGAGCGCCGTAGCAAGTCTTGTATGAAATGTGGCCATTTTACCTTCTAGCCAAGGATTCACCTTGGTAGCTCATGGAAGTTCACTCTGTCTTATCCATACTCAAAGCAATTAATTTTTTGGTTTTATATAAAAAACAGAAAAAAAAAACTTAGATATTTGTGTCCACTGC
This sequence comes from Catharus ustulatus, assembly GCF_009819885.2. NCBI lineage: Eukaryota > Metazoa > Chordata > Aves > Passeriformes > Turdidae > Catharus > Catharus ustulatus. The sequence goes on along the minus strand of NC_046236.1, from coordinate 16,122,639 downwards.
AGATTTATTTTAAATGGAATATGTGAGTACCATGTATTATGGTATTTTTAAATAATCTATTGCCTATTTTGGGGGGAGGGAGATGACAAATATTTAGTCTTAGATTTGCACTGCTGGATTTTTTTAAGTGTAACCTTGACTGGTTATCCTGGTGTTTTATTCTGTAAGATTAGTCTTAAGAATTAAAGTTTGATAATTAAGTATTTCTGTGTTTGAGTGTTTCAATATTCTGTATGTACTGAGCTGCTTCCTCTCCTGCATGAAGAGCTGCGCCCATTGGGTTTGTAGTGAGTTTCTTTGCAGGAAGATGGGCACGGGTGAAATTCAGGAGACCCCGCCTGGTGCCATGGGGAGGCTGCGGGTGCCCATCTCCCAGGGTGGGGATTTGGGTTCTGCTGCCCAAATCTGCACACGCACGGGCTGTGAATTACAGGATGGGCTGTGTCTCCCTGCCCAACGCTGGGCTTTAAGCTGTTTTCCCCCGATCCTGGGGGCTGGCCCAGCCCTGGCTGCGGTGTCAGTCCCACTCCCATTTACCAGCCTCGGGTTTGTCACGCTGAGCTCGGCTTCGCCTTCGGACCACTCCTGTCCCCCCAGCCAAACCCCAGTGACACAGCCCCCGGTTGGCGCTGGCACTGTCCAGCTCTGCCCGCGGGCAGTTCCCGTTCGCTCCGGTGCCCAGGTGTGCCCCGGCTGTGGCTCCAGCGTTCAGGTGCCCAGGTGTGCCCTGGTGTGCCCTGGCTGTGGCTCCAGGGTTCAGGTGCCCAGGTGTGCCCAGGTGTGCCCAGGTGTGCCCCGGCTGTGGCTCCAGGGTTCAGGTGCCCAGGTGTGCCCCGGCTGTGGCTCCAGCGTTCAGGTGCCCAGGTGTGCCCAGGTGTGCCCAGGTGTGCCCTGGCTGTGGCTCCAGCGTTCAGGTGCCCAGGTGTGCCCTGGCTGTGGCTCCACGGGTCCGTTCAGGCGGGGCTCCCGGCGCAGCCCCCGGGCAGAGCTCCCGGCTCACCGGGCTGGGCTCCGGCAGGACCCGGCAGAGCCTCACCCGCGTTACCGGCGAGAGGAGCAGCCCGGGCTCGGTGCGGGGCGGCGGGGGCGGCTCCTCCGGCCGTGCCAGGCTCCGGGAGCCGGCGGGGCCGGGCGGGGAGGCGATGGGCCGCGGGCTCGGGGTGCGTGTGCGGAGCGCGGGGGGGGCGGAAGCCGCGTCCGGGACCCGCCCCGGCCCCGCTGACTCACGGCGGAGCGCGGCCCGGCCCGGCCTGGCCTGGCCGGGACATGGGCGGCCCCGCCGAGCCGAGCCTGCCGCTGCTCCGGGGGGCAGCCCGGGGGCTCCTGCTGCTGCTGCTGCCGCCGCTGCTGCTGCTGCTCCTGCCGGTCCCGGTACAGGTACGGCCGCGCTGGGAGCGGGGGTGGGACAGCGCCCGGGAGGGGACAGCGCGGGGGACAGCGCGGGGGACAGCGCGGGGGACAGTGCGGGGGACAGTGCGGGGGACAGTGCGGGGGACAGCTCGGTGCTCAGTGCCATGCCCGAGGGGCTCCCGGTGTGAGCCTGTGCTCGCTGTGCCCCGCGTGTCCTGCGGGGTTCTGTGACCTGCGGGGACACCCCGCGCTCGGGACAGGAACGGGGACAGGGAGCGTCCCGCGGGTGACCCCGGTGGTGCCCGGGGGACACCGAAGGGGTCCGCGGTGCTGCCGGGGGTCCCGTGGCCGACCGTGGGTGGCGTTGGTCGCTGTGCCATGGAGCGCCGGGGCCAGGGGTCCGTGCGGCACCCGGAGCGGGGATTGTTCTCCGTGCTCATCCCGGCGGTGCCCGGAGCGGAGCCCCCTCTCCGGGTGCCCTCGGCCCCTCCTGCCCGCGGAGCTGCTGCGGGCAGGGTGGTGCCTTGGGAGCCGGATCCAGCTCCTGCAGCTGGTGGCAGTTCAAGTGGATAGGCAGCGTGCCAGAGTGGCTTTGCATTACACGGATAGAGCTGCTGCAGTGCAGGAAGCAGGGGATGCTGGCACCGAGCTCCTGGCTGTGCCTGGCCGTCCCTCTCCATCCATCCTTGGGGCAGAGTGTGTGCCCCGAGCCCAGGGCTGAGCTCGGCATCGCTGCAGAGGGAGCCTCGGGCAAGCACAGCTCCTGGGAGCAGCGCATGGGAGCAGCCACACTGCTGGGCTGGGGCAGCTGGGGCTGGCACCAGGGGCAGGGATCCAGTGCTCCCAGTTCTGCCCATGGTTGTTTATGGGGAGCAGACCAGGCAGCCTGGCCTTTGCCCGAGTGCCCTGGCACCAAAACACTTGCAGAAGGGATGGAAAAACCCCAGAGCATCAGGGGGTGGGGAGCCCTGACAGCTGGGGGGGCTCAGCAGTCTCAGTTTCCCCCGGGCAGGTGGCCACACTGCAGGAGCCCTGTGTTTGCCAGCCTGGCATGTCCCCAGCCAGCAGCAATCCCTGCACGGCTGGAGGGGCAGAGTGGGGAGCAGTCCCCTTCCCTGCCTGCCCCACCATGTCCTCTGGGAAAAGCCAGAGCAGGGAAACTCGCTCTGACCTCACCTGAAAATTAAGCAAGAAGAAGTGTAAATAAAAGAACTGGGCTGGGGGCACAGAGGTTGGTGAGAGGCGCATTGTGAGGAGGTCCTGTGTGCTCCTGTGCTTTGCTGCAGCTGAAGGAATCTCCTGACCCCGCTGTGCCACAGCCAGCCTTGTACTGTCAGGTTCTGCTCTGCAAACGCTCTCAGACTCACGTGTAGGTGCTGGCTGGGCACAGCTGCTGGCTGGTCCCTGCTCCACAGCCTGGACAGGCCCCCAGCACAGGCTCTGCCAGCTCAGGCTCCCAGAGCAGCGAGGGGATCACTGAGGGGCTGGGCTCCAGGGGTGTCCTTGGGCCTCTCGTGCTAATCTGCAGCCAGCCAGGGGCTCGGGTGCTGCTGCCAAATCCCTGGCATCAGGGACTGCCGGAGCCATGTGGGTCCCGTGCTGTTTGCCCATCCCTGTTTGCTGACAGGGTGAGGCTGGCATATGTGGCGCTGGCTGAGCTGGCACTCGCTATGCGGACGCCATACGTGGAAGCAGCAGCTCCTCTTCCCAGGTGAATTTGCAATTACTTCCTCAATGTCAGGCAGCTGAAACCTGCTGCTCCGAAGGCTTGGGCAAGCAATCATCACTTCTCTGGCATGAAAAGTCACCAGACTCGTTTGTTTCTGGAAGGAGACGATGCTTGGGCTGCTCTTGTCACCTTTAGAAAAGCATCCAGGGTTGGGACTGGGAGCAGCCACACTGCAGTTCATCCCACCTGTGGGCAAACTCCCTCCAGGGAGAGGAGGGAGAAGGAAAGCTGCCCCAGCCGCAGGATGGCTCTGGTGGGATGTGAGCAGTGCAGGTGGTGCCGGTCACTGAGGGTGCAGGAGCTGAGCTGCACAGAGTACCAGGGCTGGGGATTGTTCCCGATCTGGCTGAGCCCTTGAGGATGGTGTGTCTGTCCTAGAGCCTCAAAGGCGGTGCTGTGACTGTCCCAGAAACGCTGCTCTTCATCTCCACACTGGATGGGAACCTCCACGCAGTCAGCAAGAGCACAGGGGACATCAAGTGGACCCTGAAGGATGGTGAGCAGTGACTGGGGGCCATTTGCTTACAGCCTGGCTCCTGGAGCTTGTTTGGGGTTTGGGAGTGCTCCCCTGGCCTGGCTCTTGCTGGATGGCTCTGGGCTCCAGCCCTGGGGTGTGCTGCCAGCCCCAGGCACAGCCGAGCACGGAGCAGCATCTGCCACTGGTGTCTCTTTTGGCTCTGAAGGGCAAACAGGCTGCCTGGCTGGGCTGGGTGACAGTGCCACACTGGGAAAACAGTGCTGGTGTGCTGTTCCGCTCACAGGAGCGCTGCTGACGTGACCTCTCACTCTCTGTTTCAGATCCCATTCTGCAGGTGCCGGTGTATGTGGCAGAGTGAGTGTCATCCCCACAGGCAGCTGGGCAGTGTGGGAGGCTCCCTGAAAGCTGATGGAGCAACAGCAGGAATGGGGAACCACAGAGAAATGAAATGCCCGTGCCGTGGCATCACCTTGCCCTTACCCTGACGCTGGCATAGGGTGATGAGGAGGAGCTGGCCTCTGCTGTGGAATCAAGGAGCTCTCAGCTCAACTACACACAGCAGCATGGAGAGAGATTGAGGGGAATCCCCCTGAAAGCTCAGGGGCAGGCAGCACAGCAGGAGCTCCTTGAGACAGGCAGTGCATCCAGCAGCCTGGTGGGTGGGCACTGGGTGGCTGTGGCGAGTCCCAGGACTGACCAGAGTGGGAATTATCTCCTGCCGAGTCCAGGTGTCCAGGAAAGGTCAAGTCCTGCAGTGACTCACCCTCAGTGCTAAAGGGGATTCTGCAGTGTGGTCACTCTGTGTCCTTGGAGGTGCCCAGGGCAGGGGTAGCTCACGTTATATCCTTCTCCCCTCCTTCCCAGGCCAGCATTCCTTCCAGACCCCAATGATGGCAGCCTGTATATCTTGGGAGGAAAGAACAAAGAAGGCTTGATGGTCAGTAGGCCTGTGGGGCTGTGGGCACCCTGTGAGCCCCTGGGGTGCCCTGGGCTGGAGAGGTGACACTGGCCCTGACCTGCACCTGCCTGTGTTGCAGAAGCTGCCGTTCACCATCCCAGAGCTGGTGCAGTCGTCGCCGTGCCGCAGCTCGGACGGGGTGCTCTACACCGGTACGGAGGCGCTGGGGCGTGCAGGGCTGGTGCTGAGCGGGGCTCCCAGGGGCATGGAGGGTGACAGGCAGGAGCTCAGAAGGCATTTTCCTTCTCAGGGAAGAAGCAGGACACCTGGTTCATTGTGGACCCCAAGTCGGGGGAGAAGCAGACCACCCTCTCGACAGAGGCCTGGGATGGTCTGTGCCCATCCAGCCCCTTGCTCTACATCGGACGGACCCGTAAGCCAGTCCTGTGCCCCCATCGAGCACCTGGTGCCAGGAACGGGGCGCTGGGGGTGACCTCGTGCCCTGCTCCTGTCCCCAGAGTACGTCATCACCATGTATGACACCAAGTCACGGGAGCTGCGCTGGAATGCCACCTTCTCTGAGTACTCAGCCCCGCTCTGCGAGGAGTCCTACCAGTACAGTGAGTGGAACTGCAGCAGCTGTGGCACCCAGCTCCCAGCAGGACTCTGGGGTGACAGTGCCAGAGCTAGTGGGCCTCAGCTGTGCCCCTTGCTGGGGACAACAGGCAGCAGCCCATGGCTGGTGGCGGAACTGGGGGTGACCAGGGCAGACACAGCCCAGCTGCAGCATCCCTCACCCCTCTTGCTTTCTCCAGAAATGGCCCACTTGGCCTCAAGCGGGGACGGGCTGGTGGTGACCCTGGACAAGGAGAGCGGGGAGGTCCTGTGGGCACAGAACTACGGCTCACCTGTGGTCGGCATCTACCTGTGGCACCAGGACAGCCTGCGCCGCCTCCCCCACCTCAACCTGGCCATGGAGACCCTGCGCTATCTGACCTTCCAGTCGCAGGACATCCACGTCCTCAAGTGGAGCTACCAGTCCGTCAAGGACTTCGCTGCCACCAAGACCCAGCTGCTGTATGTGGTTCCTGAGTGGTGGCAGGCAGTGGCATTTGTGCTCAGCCACCCCTCTCCATGACGGATTTAAGGTGAAGCTTGTCCTTGCCCCACAGGCCAGCGCTCTACGTGGGAAAGCACGCGGCCAGTTTCTACGCCATGACCTCCCTGGTGCACGGCAGTGTGGCACTGGTGGTGAGTGTCCCCACTGCCCTGCCAGGGCTGAGCCACCACGGGCACACCCAGCTGCGTGGTGCCCCACGAGCTGCCACGTCCCCAGCCCCAGGGCATCACGCTGGCCAGGATCGACGGCCCCACCACGGACGATGTGACCATGAGGGAGTCCGGCGAGTGCGAGATCACGCCCAGCACCAACGTCAAGTACCCGCAGGGCAGCATCACCTCACTGCACAACCAGTGGCTCCTCATAGGTGCGGACCTGTGGTAGGCACAGACCCAGCCCCACGTCCTGGCTCCCAGACGGTGCCTGCAGGGAGCAACCTGAGCTGCTGCTGTGCTTTAGGGGCGGTAGCCCGACCTGCTGTGCCCAGGGGGATGAGTGGGATTGAGACTGGGTCATCTTAGGCTGCGATGGTGCTGGCTTGGGACCTTTCAGCCCATCCTTGTCCCCTCCTCAGGAGTCACTGCCAGGCACTCCATGTGCGGGTGGGCAGGGACCCCTTCCCATGAGAAGCAGCCCCCCTACTCCAGGAGAGCCAGGGCTGCTGGCAAGAGATGGATGCTGAAACCAAGAGGTGGACTGAGGGTTGTCACTGTTCCCCTCCTGCCACAGGGCACCATGAGCTGCCTCCCGTGGTCCACACCACGATGCTGCGAGCGTTCCCAGAGAACCTGAGGAAAACCACGGAAACCATCATCCCCAGGGCTCCTCCCAGCAGGACTGTGTTTGATGATGTGAGTGGTGAGGGGTGCTGGCTCACTGAAGGGGCTGTGCTGCTTGGGGTGGGCAGTGGGTCCCCACCATGGGCCAGGACAAGAAGGAAGTCCCAAACACAAGTGCCCTGTGGTGTGTGCCTCTTGTGTCACCCAGCCCTGGGTGTGTGTTGCAGTTCCTGGCCCCGAGCAGCCCAGAGGAGCCAGCTGTCCCCAGTGAGAGGCAGCTCCAGCCAGACCCCACGCCAGGGGAGCAGCTGGAGGTGTATCCTGAATCTGGCACCTGGGACTTGGTGATGGCTGGAATTGGCACAGCTCTGCTGGGCGGGGGAATCCTGATGCTGCTGCTCATGGTGAGTGCTGCTGGTGGAGGGACAGGGGCAGCAGAGCCCATGCCCCAGTGTGGCTCCAGGCCACGCTGTATTCCCATGGTTTGTGTTGCAGAAACTGCAGCGGCAGCATGCAGCACAGCAGCAGCAGCTGGAGGAGCAGATACAGCTCCTGCAGCAGCAGCAGGAGATGCTGCGCCCCGGCCGAGTCTCCAGGGAGGGCGTCCCTGAGGAGCCCAGGGAGCTGGAGCTGAGCCAGGGAAGTGCAGCAGAGCTCTCACAGAGCTCCAGCCCCTCAGCCTGCCTGAAGGACCCGGCTAATGGCACACTCAGCCCAGAGCCAGCTGTCCCAGTGGCTGCTGAAGGTGGGTGCAGGGGGAATGGCCACGCTCTGGGGGCTTCTGTGCAGGGTGCCAGCACCCAGAGCAGGTGCAGGGATGCCCACAGATGAGAGGGCTGCAGCCCCCCTGGAATGGGAGGAGATGTCAGAATAAGCATGGGCTACATGGGCTGGAAGAGGGCTGTCTTCTCTCCCTTGCAGATGCAGAAGCAGACCTGGTTGTAGTTGGGAAAGTTTCTTTTAACCCCAAAGACGTGCTGGGCCATGGAGCTGGAGGAACCTTTGTCTTCAGGTGGGTGACCCTGGATGCCTGCCCCCACTGTGCTCCCATTCTCCCTGGGAGCCACAGGGATAGCGACAAGGCAGCTCTTGCCCAGGATGGTGACCACTGGTTCAGGGACTTCTGAGAACAACTCACCACCTCCACCTTCTTCTGGTCCTCATGCCACCCATCCTGGAGCTCGTGGCCCTCATTAACCATGCACTGGGTACACGGGGACTCAGTGGCACCCCTCCCTGCCTACCTGCACCTGCTCTGGCCCCTCACACAGTTCCTATGCCCTGGCTGAGCCCCTTTTCCAGCACTGAACTCAGTAAAAAGTGAGGGATGTCATTTTCCTACCCAACTGAGACCCTCCAGTTCCCAGCTGACACTGGGGAAGATCTCTTGCTGTCGGTGATGTGACAGGGGGTCACAGCTGGGTGACACTGGAGCAGTGGTCTGTGCCACACTCGGACACTCAGCACTCTGCACAGGGGGCAGTTTGAGGGCCGGAACGTGGCCGTGAAGCGTCTCCTGCCGCAGTGTGTGCACCTGCTGGACCGTGAGGTGCAGCTGCTCCGCGAGTCGGACGAGCACCCGCACGTCGTGCGCTACTTCTGCACCGAGAGGGACCGGCAGTTCCACTACATCGCCATCGAGCTGTGCTCTGCCACGCTGCAGGAGGTGAGCCGGGCACAGCACCCACCCCGAGCCCTGGGAACAGCATCCATGGGCACAGACAGCCTCTACTGGGCCCTTCTCCATCACCCGCCATCATGCTGGGCTTGGTGTCTCCAGCCAGTAAATCAGGCTTATTTCCTCTCCTTCTGTGTGGTTCCAGTACGTGGAGAGCCCCAGCTTTGACCGCCGTGGGCTGGACCCAGTGTCCGTGCTGCGTCAGACCATGTCCGGGCTGGCCCACCTGCACTCCCTCAGCATCGGTGAGAGCCGGCAATCCCTCTGCAGCCTCTCCTCAGGGGATGCTGCGGGGTTTGGGCAGCGTCTCTTGGGGTTTGGGCAATGTCTCTTGGGGTTTGGGCAATGTCTCTTGGGGTTTGGGCAGTAGCTGTTGGGCTCAGCAGCACATGGGGCTGAGGCAGAGCCCTGTTTGCTCCAGCCCTGCCTGCTGACACCACACACTCACTTCCAGTGCACCGTGACCTGAAGCCCTGTAACATCCTCATCTCTGTCCCAAATCGCCATGGGCAGATCCGTGCCGTCATCTCCGACTTTGGCCTCTGCAAGAAGCTTCAGGGGGGACGACAGAGCTTCAGCCTGCGCTCCGGGATCCCCGGCACCGAGGGCTGGATCGCGCCCGAGGTGCTGCAGGAGGCCCCGAAGGAGAACCCTGTCAGTGAGCCATGGCCACCCCGCCCCGGGTGCTCCTTGGGCCCATTGTGGCAGTGTCCCCCATGCTGGCAGTGGCCTCAGGTCACGCTGCTGGGGTGCACAATTAAGATGAGAGCTCCACGAGCCAGACCCAGCCTGGAAACAGGCACTGTGCTCCTTACCAGGGCTGTCCCCATGGCCTTGCCCTTGGGGGACAGTGCCCAGCTGTGTTCAGCACAGGTGTCTCATTAAGCTCCAGTCCTCAGAAATTCAGGCTGGGGAGGCTGGAGTGACTGTGGGTTGGTGCCAAAAAAGGATAGAAAAGTGGGAGTGAAAGGTTTCCTCTCCCTCTGCCTGAGGGCCCCACGTGCCCCTGTGTTTTGCAGACCAGTGCTGTGGACATCTTCTCAGCTGGCTGTGTCTTCTACTACGTGGTGTCGGGGGGACAGCACCCCTTTGGGGACAGCCTGCGGCGCCAGGCCAACATCCTGGCGGGCTCCTACCAGCTGAGTTGCCTGCAGGAGGAGGCTCATGGTGAGACCCCTCCCAGGGCAGGACACTGCAGACAGGCTCCAGGCTGAGGGGCAGGGGTGAATTCTCTGCTGTTTTGTTTCATCCCAGACAAGCTCGTTGCAAGGGAGCTGATTGTGGCCATGATCAGCTCCGAGCCCCAGCGCCGGCCCTCGGCCCCTGTGGTCCTTGTCCATCCCTTTTTCTGGAGTCAGGAGAAGCAGCTGCAGTTCTTCCAGGTGAGCCTGTGCTGCCCCACTGGCAGTGAGCGCAGTGGGCACTGAGAAACCTGCTGGGAACTGCTGTGTTTAGGTCAACATGCTCATTGTGGGCTGCTCTTAGGAGGGGTGAGGGGTCCCTAGGTCTCTGTCCCACCTCGTGCAGAGCAAGGGCAGTGCCATACCCACCCTGTCCCTGCTCTTGGGCACACAGGACGTCAGTGACCGTGTGGAGAAGGAGCCAGCTGAGGGGCCCATCGTCTCAGCCCTGGAGTCGGGGGGACGGGCTGTGGTGAGGACCAACTGGAGGATGCACATCTCCCTCCCACTGCAGATGGGTGAGCATGGAGGGGCCAGGCTCGTACTGGGTCCAGTGAAGCAGGTGGGGACTGGGGCTCCAAGGGCTGCTGCTTTTACTGGCCAGCAGGCTCCTGCTTGTGCCCAGGAGCCGAAAAGCAGGGCAGGTAAAGGTGGCAGCCCTTCCTTGAGAGGCCACAGTGGAGCAGGGCTGGGGCTTGTACTGTGGGGGCTCTGGCAGCCCCTCGGCCCGGCTGTGTCCCCCCTCACTCTGTGTCTCTGCTGCTGTCCCCAGACCTGAGGAAGTTCCGCACCTACAAGGGGGGGTCAGTGCGTGACCTGCTGCGGGCCATGAGGAACAAGGTACGGCCACACAGCTGTCCCGTGGCCCTGCCACCTCCCCTGTCCCCATCCTGTCTCACTTCACACTCTCTCCTGCAGAAGCACCACTACCACGAGCTGCCGGCCGATGTCCGGGTGGCCCTGGGCTCGGTCCCCGAGGGCTTTGTGCAGTACTTCACCTCCCGCTTCCCCCGGCTGCTGCTGCACACGCACGGGGCCATGCGGCTCTGTGCCCACGAGCGCATCTTCCACTCCTACTACTGCCAGGGCCTGAGGGGCGACGGCGCCTGAGCGGCCACGGTCCTGCCCGGAGGGCACCGGTCCTGCCAGGAGGGCACCATGGCTGCCCCAGGCCCTGTCTCGGTGTCCTAACATGGATCCTGCCAGGAGGGCACCATGGCTGGCCCAGGCCCTGTCTCGGTGTCCTAACATGGATCCTGCCAGGAGGGCACCATGGCTGGCCCGGGCCCTGTCTCGGTGTCCTGCCATGGATCCTGCCACGAGGGCACCATGGCCGCCCTGGGCCCTGTCTCAGTGTCCTAACATGGATCCTGCCACGAGGGCACCATGGCTGCCCCGGGCCCTGTCTCGGTGTCCTTCTGCCAGGGCCAGGTGGGGCACCAGGAGCACAGGGTGGCACCTGCGCCTTCCTGAGGGACCCTCAGGGCAGCCACCTTTGCAAACACTCGCAGTCAGACTCAGGTGTGGAGTGTTTGGGTCAGAAAAAGACGCCATCTCAGGTGGACACAGTGCTTGGAGAAGAAAGAGGAAAACACGTTGTGTTTTCCCAGGGACAGCCAAAGCCCTGGCACAGCCATGCCCTCAAGCTGGCATCAGTCCTGGAGGGACATTCACCAGGGACAGGAAGCATTGTCCTGGGTTCTGTCCTGTGCCAGGGGCCTGGGGATGCAGCTCCTTGAGCTGGGACCAGGCCTAGGGCCCCAGTCTTGGTTCTGGAGCTGCCCCCTCAGCCCCAGGCTGGGCTGTGCTCAGCCAGGCCAGGTCCAGCAGCCTCCATGGGACTGGCACCTGCCCATGGCAGCCAGGCTGTGAGGGCACAGCTCCCTCAGTGACGCTGTGAATCTCAGCTGGGCGCACAAGGGCTGCTCCCTTCAGCTCCTGTACCTCTGCCAGGCCTGAGCCCCTGAGCAGGTGGCACAGCAGTGCCGGACGCTGGCTCTGGGCACAAAGGAGGAAATTCCTTTCTGCTGGGATCCTTCCCTCAAAGCTCTCCCAGCCTCTCCTGCTGCCCAGGGCTGGTGTTCCATGGAGTCTCTGGTCTCCCCATGGCCATGTGTGGCCTGCAAGCCAGGCCCCAGCACCAGCTGAGCCCAGGGGCACAAGGAGCCCCACAGCAAAGTGCCTCTGGGGAATAACAATGATTTTGTACAGTCTGATTCCTGTGGGGTGTGGGATTTTGTTATGCAGGGACCAGGGTTTGTACTAGGTTTCTTTTCAGAATGTATTTATACAAAATTTAAAAATAAAAACTAAAAATCTCATTCTGTTTAAAAATAAACTGACCTGAGAGCATCTCTAGGTGCTGGCAGGGAGCAGTAGCAGGAGAACAAAACAGGCAGGCTCCTGCAAGACTGCTGCTTAAGAGGACTTGTGCTGATTCTTTAGCCATAACTAGTGATAGAGCCAAAAAAAAAAAAATAAAAAAGAGGCAAACCCCAACCCCAGCCCAGAGTGCCTCAGTCAGAGGGGAAGCCAGAGAGGTACTCTCCCTCTCTCAGCAAGGCAAAGGGAAGTGAAACAGCCTGGATGGTGTGTAGAACAATCTTTATTCAAGTTATGCAATATACAAAAGTTGAGGTTTTGAGGAGTTTCAGTATTAAAAGGCCGCTCATTCAGTCTTACTCCAGACTTGTTCAATACCTTACCTGAGCTTCTGCCAGAGGAAACAAAGCCCAGAGCACAGGCACAGCCATGTACAGACACCTCAGGTGACAGCTCTGCTCCCTCAGGAGCAGGCCCAGGCACCTCAAACCAGAGGGCTGGCTTGGAGCTGGGCTTTTGGCTTTGGGGAAATTAGAAAAACAGACTAGGTGGGAAATTAAAAATATACTTTGTTAGGAACAGGAAGCAAGAAACCTTTGGGCACCAGTCAGAGTGAACAACGCCATTCCCACAGCAGCAGGGGCTTCCTTGTGACAATGAGTCCAGACAGACCCAGGAGTGGGAACCAAGCAGGGCCCCGGGCAGGAAGCTCCCAGCCCTGTCCCTGCACAGCTGGGCAGTTTGGCACAGATGTTGAGTCCAGCAAGAACAAGGTCTAGGTGGAGGATTTCGTGCGGCCTGAGGCAGACTTGGAGTTGAGGAGCTTCTCCACCATGGTGCGTGCGTAGCGCAGGCGGCTGGCCAGCTCCCGGCAGCAGCCGTGCTCCTCCAGCAGGCTCAGCCGGTACGTGCGGAAGTCCCGTTTCTCATCGATGTATGTGACAGCAGCCATGAGAGGGCACAGGATGACCTTGGTGTGGTCCTGGGGGAGAGAACACACGGTCACTGAGCACTGTGCTCCTTGGGGCAGCGTTTCCTCTGGATGAGCTGTCTGGGCAGCACCCGGGGTGTGTGATGAGGTCCTTTTGTACAATTCCTGGCTGCAGCAGCCAGCCACTGCTCCAGAGCACAGCCCCTCATGAGTGAGGAGAGTCTGGAGGCCTGGGGTACCAGCACAGAGCTCCCAGTGCTGGGCTCCCTGGCTTAGATCAACCCCTGCTGCCACCATCCAACCAGCAGCACATGCAGCCGGAGCCACAGCCCTGCAGGGAGCCTCACCTGGAAGAAGTTGATCTGCACGGTGCCGTTGCTGAGGTGCAGGATGATGGCACTGCGGGTCCGGAACCAGGTGCACAGGTAGGGCAGTCGGGCCAGCTCGTCCCCCTCCCGCGGCGTGATGTTCGCTCCTGCCTTCAGCAAGTGCTCGCTCATGTAGTTCCGGAAGTACTTCAGTAGTGTTACCTGCACAAGGGATGGGCTCTGAGGGGCTGAGGGTGACCCCAGGCACAGGGCAGCACAGGGACTGCCATCACAGTCCCAGACCCTCCTTACATCTTTCAGATCTTGAGGCATCACTGCAAAACCTTGTGGAAATCCTCAAGGTTAACTCTGACTGTCACATCAGACTCACTTTGCTGAACACTTTGGTAATGTGCAAGTCATGTAAGCACTTAACTTTCTGTGACACTGCTCATAGATGAGCCTCAGATAGCAGTTAGAGCTGCCAGTTCTGTCCATGGGACCACGTGCCACCAGCTAAAGGAAGCCTGCAGAGTCCCATGACTTCCAATTACAAATGTTTCTCCCAAGAACCCACCCTGCCATCACAGCCTAAGGCTGACAGGAGTCTCACTGCCCCCCAGCCAGGGCTCCTGTCCCCAGGACTGACCTTCTTGTTGAGGGCAGGGTGGTAGGACCTCACAGTGAAGTAGGACTCTTTGTTGTTCTGCTCGATGTACTGCAGGTTGTCCCCATCGTTGTACATGATGAGACGCGTGGAGTCATTGAAGAGAACTCCAACACTGTTGTCACAGAGCTGATAACCTGCCCAGAAAGGACTCCATGAGGCCTCCAATCCCAGGGAACCACCAGCAGTGGGAAGTACCAAGGCAGACGTTTTATCACCCAGGGATTCCCTAAGAGGCACCCCACCAAATCCCTGCCTGGTGTCCTCTTTGGAGAGGTCTGGGTGGCACTTCTCCACCTCTGGATTTGTCATCTCCCTTATTGCATCACCTGCTGCAGAAACAGCCTCTGCTGCCATGTGGGTCCCAGGCTGGGGAGAGCTTGGTCACCTCGTGCACAGGTACCACTGTCCACCTTAGAGTGGCCAGGGCTAATGGTCAGTGACCACTGCTCTGGATTCCCAGGGTATTTGGCAAGATTCCTGGCAGTGGTCTTGGACTGGTGAATAACAGTCCACACTGGAATATGGTGATTAGAATCCCAGACCTAGGAAATGCCCCAATCCAAGCTTCTCCTAGCCCCCTCAGACACCAAGAAAGCCTGAAGCATTTGCCACCTGTAGTATTTACCTAGTCCATATTTATCTGAGTAGTCCACCCATTTGCTAACCCAGAAGATGGGGATGCAGGCTGGGTCCTCAGCTTCTTCTGCAGGAAGAAAACAGTATGTTAGGAGACATTTCCCAGAGCCTGCACCCCTCCAGGCCCATGGGCTACCCCAGGCTTACCTTGCCTCACTGCTACTTTCTCGGAGGGCTTGGCTACATTGACTGCAGTCAGCTGCTGCAGCATGTCAGCCAAGTGGCAGGTGACAGTATCTGCCACCTCCTGCAGCCCCGCTGCCTCCTCCTTGTCCGGCAAGGGCTCCTGTGCAGGGCTGTCCAGTCCTGGGCCAGAGAGAGAACAGTGGGAGCTGTGACCAGGGACAGGTTTCCAAAAGCACCAGACTTACAGCCTACCCCAGGTATAGACAACACCTGACACACAGAACAGAGCAGGCTGGAACCATAGAGGGACAAAGCAGCCCCACTTCCCTGCTCCAGCAGGGTAATTCCAGAGCACAGGGCACAGAAGGTGTTCAGAGTATTCTGGAATATCTCCAGTGAGGGAGACTCCACACACCCTCTCTAGGCAATTTGTTCAGTGCTCAGGCACTGCACAGGAGAGAAGGTCTTCCTCACATTTATTGGAACTTCCTGGGCATCAGTTTGAGCCCATTACAGAGGTGAAGCAAATGCCACGCTTCATCCTGGGCAGAGCAAGGAGAGCCCCCTCACCCACAAACGCTGGGAGTTCCCATAAGGACCAGGAGATGATGTGAACATCACTGAAGGCTGTGGATGCTGCTGGAGGCCAGGCAGGCTCAGCCTCACCTGGGCACCCACACCTACCTTTGTTGAGGGCTGTCAGGGGCTTGCGGCTGCTCAGCTCCATGCTGCTGGGGGCCAGGGAGAAGCGGGGAGCGATGGTGAGGCAGCTGGTGGGCAGGCGGCCCGGGAGGTACCCTGAGGTGAAGAACTCATCGTTCAGCAGCTCATCGATGGTCGGGCGCGTGGCAGGGTCAGACCGCAGCATCTTCTGGATGAGGTTTGCAGCCACAGGGTTGATGTGCTGAGGGACAGGTGGAGATTGGAGATGGGTCAGAGGACAACGTGCACTAGTGACAAATGAACAGTTTACAACCCAGGGAAGCTCCACTTGGAGCAGAGCTCCAGTGCTGCATCAGGCAGGCAGGGGACAAGCCTGGGGAAGCAGAATTGGGTAGCACAGAGAACAGGCTGCTAACTGCACCCAAAGCCTGAGGTCAACTGACTCCAGCAACACAACTCATCAGCAGTGGCATGAGCTGGGGACCTGGCCCAGACCTCAGACTTGCCTGTGTCCATTCACCCCCACATGCCAACACGTGCTGAGATTTTCAATGGATCGGGGTGGGGCAGGAAGCTGCTGGCTCCCCACGAGGTTCAGGCCACCCCAGCCTGAACCAGCCCCTCCCAGCAGTGACAGCCCCTGCCCTGCTGTGTGACAGCCCACAGAGCACCTGACAAGAGGCTGCAGCAGGAGGCTGGCCAAGCAGCACTGAGAGCCAAACGGATCCTCCATGGGGAGCAGCATACCTTGGGAATGGTGTACTCGTTCTTCTTGATCCGGATGTACGTATCCTTTAGACAAGAAGTCTCAAAAGGTGGTTTCCCCACCAGAAGAGTGTACCTGGGCATTCCCAGACAAAAGAGAGTCAGTTTTGCAAAAGAGACTCAGACTGTGCATAGAAGCAACCATGTCCTAAGCTTTCCTGGCAGAGGGAACACACTTGGCATTCGACACACTGACAGTTACGTGTATTGTGCTTGGATCCTGTCCCCTAGAAAGGGAAGCTGGGATCCAACACACTGCAGGGAGCATTTCAATTAGGAGTTAGGGAAAGTCGGGAGCTGCCTGGCAGCAGCAGTCAGCACTGTGGGGACAGTGACACTGAAGCTTTGGATCACACTGAAGCTCAGAGGGGTCAAGGAGACCAGAACCACAAAGATTGCCCATCCCCATGGCCTCTGAAAGGCAATTTGACTCACATGATGCAGCCAATGGACCAGATGTCCACCTCAAAGCTGTGCCCCTTCTTGCCCAGCACCTCTGGGGCGATGTAGTTGGGTGTCCCACACAGAGTCTTCTTGCGCTCCCCATCGTACTCTACCTTGGTGGCCAGGCCAAAGTCACCTGGAGGGACAGGGAGACGACATGAGATCAAGATGCCCTGACGGGCTGGTCCCTGGGCCGGGGGTTCCCCGTCACTTACCGATCTTCACCTCCATGTCGTCGCTGAGGAAGAGGTTGCCCAGCTTGAGGTCGCGGTGGATGACGCGGTGGTTGTGCAGGTACTGGCAGCCCAGGATGGTCTGGCGCAGGTAGTACCGCACCTCGGGCTCGCTCAGCGCCTTCCGCCGCTTGTGCAGCTCCAGCAGCGACTGTGGGGGAGCTCGGTCAGTACCGGGGCGGGGGACGCGGGGAAGGGGACAGCCAGTACCCGGGGGACACCGACACCCGCCCCCCCGTCCTCACCCTGCGGCGACAGAGCTCCAGCACCACGTAGACAAAGTCGTCGTCTTCGAAGAAGCCCTGGAAGCCGACGACGTGGCGGTGGGAGAGGCTGCGGTGGATGGCGATCTCCATGGACATCTTCTCCTTCTGGTGCGGCTTCACCAGCAGCGACTTGGGCACCACCTTGCCCGCGAACACCTCCCGGCTCTCGGCCTCGGCCAGCTCGTAGCACCGCGCGAAGCCGCCCTTGCCCAGGAACCGGCCGCGCACGAAGCTGCGCTGGGTGCGGGGATCCACGAGCACCTTGGGCACCTCCTTCCCCGCCGCGGGCACCGCCGCACGGGCCGGCTCCGCCGCCGGCCGCGCCGCCTTCCCGCCCGGCGCGTTCATGGCGAGCCCGCGCCGAGCTGCGCTGGGAGACCGGCGGGACAGCGGGGCCCGGGACAGCGGGGCTTGGGAGAGCGGCAGTGGCAGGTCCCGGTGCCGGGGGAGCGGTGGGTCCTGGTGGCGGGTGCAGGGTCGGCGCACCGAAGCAGCAGCAGCGGGTGCCGGTGCCACAGGAGCGGTGGGTGCCGGGTGGCGGTGGCTGTGCCGGGTCGCTGTGCGGGTGCCGGGGAGCGGCGGGCCCGGGCTGAGCTCGGCTGGTCGGTGGCTCCGGCCGCGATTCAAAGGCGGCGCCGGGGCCGTTACCGCGCGCGGCCGCTCCCCATTGGCCGCACGATTTAAAATCCACGCGGCGCGCGGGGCACCATGGGAGCGGAGAGACACGCGCGAGGCGGGGGCGGGGCCGGGCGCGCTCGGACACGCCCCCGGTCCGCGCGGCGCTGTGCGCATGCGCTGGCGGCTGTTGGCTGCGGCCGCGCGCTCCCGCCGGCCCCCCCACGCGCGAGGCGCGCTCCCGCTGCCGAGCCCCCCCAGGAGCGCGGCCCCGCGGGACCCCCGGCGCGGGCACGAGGCGCTCCCTCAGGGACAGTGCCCTGGGATCGGCCGGAGGGGATTCTCCGGGAGAGGCCCTGCGGCGGCACCCCTGCTCCTCCTGGTTGCCATGGCCTGCCGGTTCCCGGCGGGGTTCCCGCGGGGACTCAAGAACCGCTCTGTGGGCTGGTTTTTATAACGGGGACACCCCCCAGCCCTGCTGCCCCTTGGGTGACACGGTGGCAGTTCTGAGGGGCTGTCCCTGACCCCACTGCCCCTGTCCCCCACCCCAGGGTCTGCAGCACTCCCAGCTGGCTCCTGGGCCCCACTTGCCAAGAGAAGTGACCGTGGGATGTTCTCATGCCTTAACTCCAACTCCAATGGAAAATAACCCAGAACCACTCAGAACCAGCAGCAGCGCCTCAGCCCGGGACATCGTTTGGCCTCCTTTCCCCAGCAGCAGCAGCTGTTTCTTTCAGCCCTGGCTAACAAAGAGCAGATGTTAGTGGCCAGCACACACCATGCTTTTGCTCAGTGGGGTGAGCCAATGCCCCAGGCTGAGCCTCATCCACAGGCACGGGTCATCCACGCCAGGGTGTCCTGGAGAGCCCAGCGCACGGACAGAGCCAGCAGCCCTGCAGGTCACTGTAGCCACGGTTCAGGTGTCCTTCCTGCCATAGAGCTGGATCACCTCGGGACATTCTGCTCCCCACAAAACAGGACCAGTCCCCACTGACCTGCTGACTGAGACCTTCCCACACAGCCCCTCACTCTTCACACCAAACCATCAGCGGCACAGGCAGGGAGGGATGTGCCCCCAGGGACCCTGAACATCCTCAGATCCAGGGGTGTGCCCCCAAGAACCCTGAACATCCTCAGATCCAGAGGTGTGCCCCCAGGGACCCTGAACCTCCTCAGATCCAGGGGTGTGCCCCCAGGGACCCTGAACATCTCAGATCCAGGGGTGTGCCCCCAGGGACCCTGAACATCCTCAGATCCAGGGGTGTGCCCCCAGGGACCCTGAACATCTCAGATCCAGGGGTGTGCCCCCAGGGACCCTGAACATCCCAGATCCAGGGGTGTGCCCCCAGGAACCCTGAACATCCCAGATCCAGGAGTGTGCCCCCAGGGACCCTGAACATCCTCAGATCCAGGGGTGTGCCCCCAGGGACCCTGAACCTCCTCAGATCCAGGGGTGTGCCCCCAGAGATCCTGAACATCCCAGATCCAGGGGTGTGCCCCCAGGGACCCTGAACATCCTCAGATCCAGGGGTGTGCCCCCAGAGATCCTGAACATCCCAGATCCAGGGGTGTGCCCCCAGGGACCCTGAACATCCCAGATCCAGGGGTGTGCCCCCAGGGATCCTGAACATCCTCAGACCCAGGGGTGTGCCCCCAGGGACTCTGAACATCCCAGATCCAGGGGTGTGCCCCCAGAGATCCTGAACATCCTCAAACACAGCAGCACACCCTGCCC
Organism: Catharus ustulatus; assembly: GCF_009819885.2. Classification (NCBI taxonomy): domain Eukaryota; kingdom Metazoa; phylum Chordata; class Aves; order Passeriformes; family Turdidae; genus Catharus; species Catharus ustulatus. The sequence continues at coordinate 16,103,712 of NC_046236.1, read as the reverse complement.
ATCCTGGTCAGCAACGCCGAGCAAAGCACACAGAGCATCAATGAAGCAACACAGCAACTCGGGGGTAGAAGTGCTCAGTGTTTGTACAAGATTCCTGACAGAAGGCATTCCCCTCCCTGTGGGATAGGTTTCCCCACTCCTGCAGCTCCTCTGGCTACAGGCACAGCCTGCTGTGTCGTTTTACTGCACCACGCTGGATGGAAGGCTGCCTGCAGAGCTGGGGCTGCCCACTGACACTCCATCTTCCCAGAACTGGCACAGGCGGAGAGGTGAGCCCAGGTCAGAGGGATGCTTCAGAGGCAGGAGGAGAAAGTGGCCAGTGTAAGGAATGTTAACAATGCTGGGTGTTAGGGATCTTCAGTGGTGGCTTGGTTTTAGGCCCTGCCAGAGGCCACCTTAACAGAGACAACAAAAGAGGTTTTAATTAAGGCAGAAGAGTCAGACAGCTAGAAGGAAGAGCAGGCCAAGAAACATGTTAATTGCAGTGACATATCCCTCCATGCACTACAGCTCTGCTCTCAGCGGTTGTGGAAATCACTCAGACTTTTCCAGCTGCCATCCCACTCCCAAACTCACATCCCTCCTCCCACTCCTCTCCCTGCTGCTGTGGTGCTGATCAAGCGATCCCGCTGAAACGCACGATGTGGTGTCGAAACTTTGAGGTGACAACACAGCAACACAGCACAGACACCCCACTCCTGCCAGATACAGCCAGGGACACCCTGGAGCAAAGCAGTGCTCTGAACTCCTGACTTGCAGGAAATCTCACAAGAAGCCCCAAACCTGTCAAGTCTGTGACAGAGGCCTCTCTGGCCCCTCGGAGGGAGAAAGCAGCTGTTTCATTCTGTACTACACCTTTTTAATGCACAGGACAGCCAGAACAGCCTGCAGCAGTCACAGAACAAGGGACTGAGGCTCATGCCCAAGTACAGCAGGAACCTCAATCTAGTTTGAAGAGTCACGAGTCACTTGAACAACTGAAGAGGCTTTAATTTATGTACAGTAAAAATACAAACCAGTCAGTGGTTTTACACGTGATGTACAGCAGCTACTACACGTTAGTACTCATACAGCTATTTGCTATTAAGGTGTATCAGCATTTGCTACACAGATCAGCTGAGGCTCCAGGGCTGCTCATCCACAGCCACACACCTACTACACACCTAAATACAGGTCCTGGCCCCAGCTGCTACACTACAACACGCAGGAGCCCCAGTTTAAAACCTAGAGCAGGACTATGCTAAGCTTTAATAGAGCACAACCAGAGCAGGCAGACTGGTGTGCAGCCAATTGTCTGGACTCAGGTACACAAGCATCAGATGCCTCCAACTTTCAGAGCTGCTCTCAGCAAGAACTATTCCTGCTCTACTACATGTCCAAAATTAAATCTTCACTCTTTCTAAGAAGTCTGAGTGTCATTCTTAAGTTTCATAACTCAAAAAAACACTGAAGAGCCTTCTGTAAATACAGACACTGGGTAATAAATGAGGACAGTTGCAGCATTCTGTCACTTTTAATTACCCACTTTCTGCTGCATTGAATTGTGAGTGACATGGCAATCCTCTTTTCAGAGGCTTTGGCTCTTTATGCTCTGTGATATTCAGGAAGTGGCACTGACCCCAAGAACACTAGCCCTGAGGGGTGAGAGCACAGGACTGAGGTCAGTCTGCCTCAGGAGCTAAAAGCTTAAGAAACATCCTGTCAGGCACAGAAAGACAGGTGTCAGTGTCAGCCAAAACTCCTAAAGCCAACAGCAGGATGATGAACCCCTGGAAAGAATCCCAGGGAGAAAAGGAGAGGCCATGCACCTCAGTGTGCAGGCCCATGGGCAGTATTGTGCCAAAGGAAAGGCCTGGCTCCAAGAAATCCTGGTAAGTGCCCAGAGCACACCCAGAACAGCCCTGCTGGGATGGAGACTGCTCCTAGCAAACCTAGGCCTAGCTTTGGGTTGGGACAGAACTGAGCACACAGGCTGAGGATGCAGAGCACATGTCAGCTCTGCCTCGCTCCCCAGCTGCTGCCCCAAGGCTTTCCCAGCTCCAGAACATTCAGAGGCACAATTCAGACAATGTGGAATGGAGTACACTGGATGAGCATACAAAGTTTGGACAGGACACAGCAGCTTTCAGGAGGGACTGCTTGGCCAGGCCAGCAGTGCTGAGGCACACGCACACAGGGGCTCAGGAGAGCACAGGGCTCTGGCACAACACCCCTCTCCCCACCCCAGAACGCTCCTGCGTGCCTGAAACAAGGCAAATGGGCTACTAGACCTGAGTGAGTGGCAAGAACTTCTGGTAATAGCTCTTGGTAACGTCAATCATGAGTTCCTGGGTGCATTCCGGGAGCTCCCCAGAGAAGAGTCCTGGAAGAACAACAACAGGATGGCCATCAGTCAGTGTGTACCACCTATGTACCCTGCACTGAAACAGGGATTTTCACAAATTTAAACTGTTACTTTTCAGTGCAGCAAGTGCCTGATACCTTTATTTTAGGCACTAAATGCTAATGGGCACCGTTGCTATAGAAATCCCATTTGAAATAAGAATATCCATGTTATTTATCCGCACTTTTGTGCAGGAGCGTACCTGGGCAGCCTGAGAAGACAGTGAAAGGTGGAACTACAGTTTCAGGAGGGAGTACTGTGTTGTCTAAGATTTTGCAGCAGTCTTTCAAAACACATCTACGTCCCTAAAACAGAGAACAGGGAAAGTTTGTATTTACAACACTACAAACATGAGGTTTTATTATTATTACTGGTATTTTATCTAAATTTCAAGAAGATTAATTGCTCAAAACACATCTTTTATAAAAGATCACAGGAATAAATCTTTACTCTGACTGAATGCTCCTCCCAACAGAATTAACTTTTCTTTTAGAGGAAAAATGTCTGCTTGCTGTCAACTAGCACAGGTACAACTGCACATTAACATTTCAGCGTTCAAACTGGCACCAAAAACCCCAGTCAAGCAGTACCAGAAAGGGCTTCTCTACCCCAGCACACAGTAGCCTTGACTATTTGGCCTTATTGACACAATTCCACTTGTACTCTGTGGCCAGGCTGCCTTCTCCAGGCAATCCCATTAGCCATAGGGACAGCACTGCTGGGATGGATTTTGCAGCCAGCAGCAGCTGAACCCGCTGTCCTCAGAAATGTAAACCTGAAAGCTCAGCTTCCTGCAGAGAAGGAAGAGGAGCAGGAGGGAACAGCGCAGAGAAGGGGAGCCTGCTCCAGCCAGCTGGTGCAGACATCTCTCAGCAGCACCCAGGATTTGACAGAAAATACAGAAATGGCACTCACAATGACACAGTTCTTGCCTATGTGCACATAGGAGCCGATCTGCGCCGCGTTGACAACACAGTCCTCTTCTATGAAGACATGGTCACCAATGTGAAGAGGGAAGAAAGCAACCCTGCAACAGGAGAGTATTTGTTTGTGTCCAACAAACCAACTGACACTGACAGATCCAAAATCACTCTGTGGAGTCTCCTGTCCTCAGCTGGATTAACAGATGTGGGACTGCGAGACAGAACAGTTTCTGGGTTTCTCCTCTCTAAAGGATGGCCCAAATGAGAAGGAAGATGTTGTGAATAAACACACAGAAACTGAAACATGCTCTTCACTTTGCTATTCTAATATATCTCTTTCCATCCAACAGTCGGATGGGAACACCAGCCCTCAGCATCTGAGGAAAAAGCAGGTTTGAGAGATCTACAAATTGCTGCAAAACAAACAGAGCTCTCAGAACACAGAGACTCAGTCAAGCTGACAGATTTTTTAGGTATCTCCCTAAAGGAAGGGGCCTCTTACCCTTTACTGAACTTCTTGAAGGGCGGCCTGATGACGCTGCGGCTCTTGACCACGCAGTGCCGCCCCACCCGCACGTTGGCCAGGTCCCCGCGGATGATGCAGTCGTTCATAACTATGGTCTGCAGAAGGACACACAGCAAACCCGCTCCCTTCGCTACCCGTGCTGGCACTCATTACACACACTCATGCCGAGGCAAGATTACCTCACTTTAGGGACGATTCTTTCAGCCAAAAGAAAACTGACAACAAAGCAAAACTACAGGAGGTTGGAACCACCAGCTGGGCTGCTGGCCATGGCAGTGAGCATTAGAGCCAGGCTTAGGCACAGAACAGAAAGGTGCGGGGTCAGCGATACTGCGGACAGCGCTGGGAACCGCGGGGACCGGGCGGGGACACCCGGCGCTCACCTTGCCGTTGAGGACGATGTTCTGGCTGCCGCACAGCACGGACTGCCGGCTCACCTTGTTGCCGGAGGCCTGCGGGGAGAACGGGCGGTCACGGCTGGTGTCCCGAGCCCCGCCACCCCCGGCCCGACCCCCGACCCCCGACCCCCGTGTCCCCGCTCCCCTGTCGCCGCTCCCCGCACCGTCTCGATGTACTCGGACTTGTTGTAGAGCATCTCGCTGAGCTCCATGGCGGCTCCCGGCCCCGCCCGGCCCCGCTCCGCTTCCGCCGCGTCACCTCCGCCGCTCCCGCCGCGCTCCCGCCGCGCTCCCGCCGCGCTCCCGCCGCGCTCCCGCCGCGCTCCCGCCGCGCTCCCGCCGCGCCCCGTTGCCATGGAGGGCCCGCCGGCCGCGGCGGCCCTGAGCGGCGCCGACAAGGAGAAGGTGCGGGACTGGGACCGGGACTGGGACTGGGACAGCGACCGGGACCTGGGCTTGGACTGGGGCCGGGACTGGGACTGGGACCGGGACCGGGACTGGGACTGGGACTGGGACTGGGACTGGGGCTGGGACTGGGACTGGGACTGGGACCGGGACTGGGGCTGGGACAGCGACCCGGACCTGGACTTGGACTGAGGCTGGGACTGGGACTTGAACTGGGACCGGGACCTGGACTTGGACTTGGACTGGGACCGGGACCGGGACCGGGACTGGGACTGGGACAGCGACCCGGACCTGGACTTGGACTGGAACTGGGACCGGGACCGGGACCGGGATTGGGACTGGGACTTGGATTTGTACTTGGACTGGGACCGGGACCAGTCCCATCCCGACGGGTGTCTCTTGCAGCTGCGGGAGAAGCTGGCGCTGCTGAGGCAGGAGTACAGCGAGACCGTCATCCGGCTGCGGGTGAGCGGGCCGGGCCGGGCCGGGGGGCACCGAGGGGCTCCGGGGCACCGGGAGCCGGTCCCAGCCCCGCCGGGGTCTTGTGTGTCCGCAGCGGGCTCGGCGAGCCGAGCGAGCCAGGAGCCACGGCCGGAGGGACAGGAGCCCAGGGGGGAACCGGGGAGAACGGGAGGCGCCAGGTAGGAACGGGGAGAACGGGAGGCCGCCGGTGGGAGATGGTGGGACCGGGGTGTCCGAGGTGGGACCGGCAGGCCCCATGCAGGAGCCGCGGGCAGTGCCCAGGACAGGGCGGTGGGAGCACCGGGGACCCGGCGGTCACTGATGTCCCTCAGTGCCCCTGCGGACTGTCCTGCTGTGGAGGCTCCTGGCCCTGCTGACCCTCACTCCTGGCCCTGCTGACCCTCACTCCAAGCCCTGCTGACCCTCACTCCTGGCCTTGCTGACCCTCACTCCTGGCCCTGCTGTCCCTCACTCCTGGCCCCGCTGTCCCTCACTCCTGGCCCTGCTGTCCCTCACTCCTGGCCCTGCTGTCCCTCACTCCTGGCCCTTCTGACCCTCACTCCAGGCCCTGCTGACCCTCACTCCAGGCCCTGCTGACCCTCACTCCTGGCCCTGCTGTCCCTCACTCCTGGCCCTGCTGATCCTCACTCCTGGCCCCTTCTAACCCTCACTCCTGGCCCCGCTGTCCCTCACTCCAGGCCCTGCTGACCCTCACTCCAGGCCCTGCTGACCCTCACTCCTGGCCCCGCTGTCCTCACACAGCCCTTGCCCTGGCCTGAGCCGTGCTCTGCAGTAACATCTGCTCTGCTTCCCTCCTCACCAGGTCTGCAGTGCTCCAGTCCTGACTCTAAGATCCCCATCTTTCCCTACTAACAAAGCCTAATTTTACCATGTGATGTTTTTCTTGGACAGAACTTTAGGAGTACTTTACCCGAGTGACATTTTTTCCCCCAGGTTCCAGAGATAACACGTCTCCCAGTGCTGACAGAGGTGGGCCCTCTCAGTTACAGACTAAAGCCTGCTCTGAGGCTGACACAGAGGACACAAGGTCTGTCACAGTTAAGCATGTTCCAGAATTCTGCAGTGATGAGGTTAGCCCTCAGGACAGCTCCCGGGCAGAAAGCTTTCAGGCCAGCCAGGAAAACCTGTGCTGTGGGATCATCAGGCCTGTCCCTGTGGAGAAAAAGCCCCAAACCTCCCGAGGCATGATGAAGCTGCGGAGACGGATGAAGGCTCTGGAATCAAAGGAAAGGGAACCAGTGCATGATGTGCATCTAACCAGTGCTGGTGAAATGATGAAAAATCAAATTGCCAGTGCAGAGGAGCTTCAGTCACCAGTGTTCAGGCGCAGCAGCCTCTCGCACTCTGAGGAACCCGCTCAAAGGGCACCTGGGGCACTGCTTGTGCAGGGAGAAGGAAATAATTTCACTCCTGATGCACCATCAGGGCTTGTACAGGATGTGTTTGAGGGCAGTGTCACTGCACAAGAGCCTGAGCCATCCCCACATGCACTGAGGGACAGCAGGGACGTCTGGCAGCCTGAGTCCTCAGGGGCTGTGGCCACACCTGATGGACGTGAGCCGTGTTCACAGCATGGACGCTCTGTTTTACCTGACCCCAGAGGGGATGGTGGAGAAGAATCCCCCAGTGTAATAAAACAGCTGAAGGGTCAGAGTTTGTGTGAAGGTCAGGGAGAATTACATGGGCTCCTGGATGTAATGTCAGAAAATGAAATATTGCTTGACAGCAGAAATAACACCACAACCGAGGAGAACAAAAACCATGAAGGACATCAAGGTGACCCTAATGCCTTAAATCCCTGTCCTGCAGATAATGCTCTGGACAATGCTGAGGAGCTGCTGGAGAATGAACAGGCTGAGGGTCAGTCAGGGCTCTCTCCCCCTGAGCAGGCAGCAGCTCCTGAGGGCACGCTGAGCTCCTGCACAGTGGTTGAGGGGCTGCTCTTCCCCGTCGAGTACTACGTCCGCACAACTCGCCGCATGTCCAACTGCCAGAGGAAGGTGGACCTGGATGCTGTAATCCTCAGCCAGCTGGGCAGGAGCAAGAAAGGTCAGCGGGGTAAATGCAAGCAGAAAGATGCAAACCCCAATCAGCCTTCACAAGAGAGAGCCGAGGGTGATTTGGAGCCTGGGGTTGTGCCCTTCCCTTTTCTTGGGGCAGAAAACAATCAAGCAAACTCAAGTAGTTCTCAGAAATCTCTTCCTGCATCTGGCAGCAGCAGCAGCAGCAGCACTTCTCTTACATCCATTTCTCAGAAAAGCATCCCTAGCACAAGGCAAGAGCAGAGACAATCCCAGAGGAAACAGAAGGGAAGAAGAAAGTCTGCCTGCAAAGCCCCCATGCATCCAGCATCACAAGAGCTTATAGAGAGCCAGGATCCCACAGTGGCCAATGGAAGCAGTGCTGTGCTGTCAAATGAGAGCCAGAGTGAAAAGGAAAACTGTGATGCTAACCTTGAAAGGTCATCCTTAGAGGAGAGGAGATTGTGTGGTGCTGCAGCACTGGGGTCTGCAGGGACAGGAGTGCCTGGAGCTACACAGCCAGAGTGTCCTGACCCTGCCCTGGACGGGAGCCAGGTGCCAGGCAAATGCCACAAGGCTCTGCTGGAGCGGGTTCAAAACCCCCTCCACAGCAGCGACTCTCTGAGCCCAGGGAGTGACACTGCTGCCAGCCGTGTGGGAGATGGGGAAGGCAGCGCTCCTGTGTGTGAGGGACACAAACATCCCGTGCAGCGTGTGAGGAGGCAGCGAGGAGCCCGTGGGGCTGGGCAGCTCCCCGCGGTCAGCGTCCCTGTGCGCCGCTCCCTGCGCTGCTCTGCCAGGCACGGGGCCCACGCAGGCTCACCAGGTACTTCCTCACATAGAAACTCCCCAGAATGCCCAATCCCCAAGGCAGGGAACATCCCTGGGAGTGCAGGCCCTGCTGTTCACACCCTGCTGTGTTTAGTCAAGGAAGTACGAGAGGGGTTAACTATTATTCTTCTAAAAATTAGAATTTTATTTTTTTAATAGATCATTGTGATTCCTTTAACAATTCCAGAAACTTCTGCAGGGAATGAACAGAGGAGGAGCAAGGCTGGGAGCTTACTGAGCTGCCCTTGCTGTTGGAGTGAAGGTGGTGAACACTAGGGCTGGTTTGCCAGCAAGTGGATGTCCATCTGCTCCTCCAACTGAGTCTGCATGCTTATGATTATTTTCTTCTTTCTGAGGGTCTGTGAATATTGTGAAAAGAGAAAGTGTTGGGAGAAAACCATTAAACCAAAGTGACTGAGCACTCAGGCATATCTGTCAGGCTTTGGTGGTGGTCTTTGAGCTGAAGGCTTGATCCAGAGACACAGAGTAACTGCAGGGTGTAGTGTCTTTCCAGAAAAGTGCCATTTCTCTGGATTAAGATGAATATGGAGTTTTGATTTTCTTTTAAATCCAAGACACCCTTCATGAGAGATTCTGAAAAGGCAAGTTGCTGGTTATTTTATGACGTGATGTTCTGTCTTGTATTCTTGTGTTTAGATGGCAGCAGCAGAGGACAGAGCTGTCCCATGGGTTCACAGGGTCCTGCTGCCCTTGGGCTGCCTGCTGTGCACCCCGACACTCGTGGCTCCCTCTTCTCCTTTCACAGCCTCCAGTGGCTGATTCCTCAGCTGGGCATCAGGGACTTCCACTTACCAAACGAGGAATTTGGAATACTGAAACTGGAGAAATTGAAGTCTTCCCCTGTGAATGACTTGGAGGATTTTGTGTCTGGCAATGGTGTGGCTCCAGAGGACACACCAGATGCACAAATGATGCCAAAAGGAAAAGATCTCAGAAGTAATTTGGTTTTGCCTTCCAAAACTGGATTGCCTGAACTCCCTTGTGTGGGAAGCCCAGCGTCCAAGATGGAGCTTTCCACCCATGAATTGCTGTTTACTCCCATGGGGACTGTCTTAGCTGAGGCTGCCACACACCCTGAGTCTCAGATTTCCTCGTGTGTTTTCCCTGCTGTGGGTGCAACCCCCGGTGTTTTACCTTCAGTGCACAGTGAGGTCACAGTGGGGGACACACCTGTACCTGCCTCAGCCACCCCACCTTCCCCCAGAGGAGCTGCCCTGGTCCTGGGGGATGTGGCACTCAGAGACCCTGCTGTGCCACTGCACCCCGACAGCTGTGCTGCAGGGGCTGCCACAAACCAGGAGGAGCAAGGTACAACATTTCCTGCAGCAGCTGAAAGAGACCCTGAGAATAAACCTGGCGAGACTGTGTCCTTGGAGGAGCATCAGCAGTCAGAGAACAAAGAGCAGGAGTCGTGCAGAGCTTCACCTGAGCAGGTAACAAGCTGGGATCTTTGTGAAGGGTACTAAGCCAGTGGTTTTGTGGGCAAATGCCCTTTTCCCAGAGTCCTGTCTGACTTGAGGGAAAAGTTCTCTCTGCATGCTAGTCCTGAATTGGTCATGGCAGTGGCATGCAGTATCTCCATGAGAGTGACTGCATGCAACAATTCTGCCTCATTCTCACAGGTGCTGAATATAATTTCAAATTTGAATTATCCTCATTCTTTACTTTGTTCATGCAGAAAAAAGATGTAGCAGAACAGTTGAGTCCAGTGCTGCCGGATGGGCCCGGAGAAGAGAGCTTGCAGTTTGTGTCAGAGCTAAAGGTGGGAGAGCAGCAGGGAATTGGGACTGTGGCAGCAGCAGCTCTGCAAGACCGAGTGAACAAAAATGCAACAGGTAATGTTGTCTATCGAAGGAAAAGCAGCAGAGGTTTGTCTTGGCAGGATTCCTCGTGTTCCTGTGCTGTGGATGTGAGCACGGTGTGGTGGGCAGCAGCTGGCCACAGGGAGCTGCGAGTGGTCACTGCCTCCGAGAGCGCCGTGTCCCTCTGGCGGCCCCTGGCACCCGACTGCTGGGGCAAGGTCTACACCTGGCACCTGAGAGAGGTATGGCACAGCCTCATTTCTAGAATTAAGGGAAGTTTTATTGCCCCGTGTGTTAGTTCCCAAGGGTCAAGGAGTTTGTAGCTTATGTGGCTGTGTGTTACCTACTGGAATTTAATACCCCGTGCACAGAATGGTGACTGCACTTCACTTGGGCCTTCTCCCCTTACAGTCCCTGGAGATATGTTTTGTCTCTTGCATCAACAGGGATTGTTTAATTAGGCAACCAGACAGCAGAGAGTTCAGCTGTTCATTTAAGTGTGCGTCTTGAGTCTGAAAATCAGTTCTACTCCACATTATTTTACTTGAAACACTGTAGAAAATTAAAATAAAGGGACACTGTGGGTGACACTGAATTCTTGTTTTGTTGTCCCAGATTCCTGTAATCCAGATTGTTCCTCTGCCAGACACCTGTAACCTTGTGTGTGTAGCACTGGGAGAGCTGGAGATTGGAGAAATAAGGTTTTGTATTATTTCTTACTAGTGCTTTGCACCCTGAGTAGTTGCAGCTCAACTTCTTGTGAGAAGTGATTGAAATTATCTTTTTACTAATGTGGCATTTTCTCAGTTGCTTTAACAGTTGGAAAATCTGGAAGGGATTTCTAAAAATCAACTTTAATCAACTATAGCTGTTTGTTCAGCTCAGAGCTGGCAGACTGGTTGAACACAGGCTGATCTGTAGATGCTACTCCATATTTGAGTGGGGCTTCCTCCTGTCATGCTGTGTGCTTGTCTCTTGATTTAGGCTCCTGCTTTATTCTTCTGAGACCGACTCATTCGAGCACTCCCTAGTGAAAGCTGGGAATATAAAAGCAGTTGTTGGACTGAAGGACCAGAGGCTGGTGAGCAGCAGCAGGACCATGCAGGAGCAGCAAGTGGAGATGGTTTCACTCTCAGAGACAGGGGGGTGAGCTTGGGGGTGCTGCTTTGGGGTGGGCTCCGTGTGGTGGGGGGGATAACAGTGAGGAAACAGTGTTGTGTTCCTCTTCCAAAACATGCACTTTCTGTTTTACCTGCTCTTCTATGTGCTGGTGTCCCTTCAGGAGCAGGGACAGGCAGTCTCTGATGCCCCCTGAAGAAACTGTGACAGCCTTTGCTGAAGTAGAAGGGTTGAGAGAAGCCTTGGTGGGCACCACTGCAGGGAACAGCGTTGTGGTTTGGTGAGTGTTTCCTCTGCCCCACACACTTCAGGGGCCAGGGGCAGTTTCAGCAGCTGCAGGGTTGTACAGGGGTGCTGGCTGGCTGCTGACTCACTGTGAAATGGTGATGGTCTGAGGGCCTGCAGTGAGACACCACACTCAGCCAGGGAAGGAACTGTGCTGCTGGAATTCCATTGCTTTTGTATCATCCTCACTACACCCTTCCTGGCTATTGGCTTCATTCATGGAACCAAACCCATGTCCGTCCTGCACGGGGTGTAACTGTGATTAGAAATGTGTCAGAATTTGTGTTTTTACCAACTGCAGGAATCTGAAAACAGGTCAGCTCCTGAGGAAGATGCACGTTGGTTATTCCTACCCAGCCTCCATCTGCCATCGAGCATATTCTGACTCTGTAGGTACACAAAATTCACAGTTCATGCATGGGCTGCACTCACTGGGATGGGGATAAAAAGGATTGAAGTTGCTAGAGGGGGTTAAACTATCAGCTCTGTTTCAATACACTGCAGATTATTCAAGGGTGAACAGGTTACAGAGGAATAAATAACCCACCCTGGCTGCCTCAACTCCTGGCTTTCTGCAGGGTGCTAATAAAGCAGGAGCAATGCATCCTGGTGCATTCCAAAGCTGCAGCGTGCTGTGTGTGGGAAGCATAAGTGCTGTTGCCCAGGCCTGGTGCTTGGCAAGTCTCTTCCACGTCACACTGGGTGCTGCCAGCATTAGAAACCCGCTGTGAATGCATCCTCTGGACATACATGCCTGAGGGAATGAGCTGTGTAAAACCAACATTCATACTAATCATCTTTCCCCACTTGCTTCTGCCTATGCTGTGATTCCCAATAGATTTTTGTGGTTTATCAAGGAATTGATTGTTTTCAGTGGGCATGTAACCTTTTGGGACAAGAATGTCTTGTCCAATAATGGTGCCTCGAGTCAGACTCTTCAGAGTCTTCCACAGATTATCCATCCCAGGATATTTCAGGCTGGTTTGTGGCTGTTCTGGGAGCTACTGCTTTCAGTTATGCTGCTTTCCATGGAATCCTTGTTACATTTTAAACTTGCAGGGATTAAAATGTGACCCAGAAATTTTACTTCTTTTGTTTTTTGAAGTGTCACCTCATCCTGTGGCAGGTTTAGCTTTTTGAAACAGGAAGAGAAATTCATAAATCCCTCGGGTCACTGAGCTGTCACTCTGCTGCGTTGCATCAGCCCTTATCAGCCAGCAGCTGCTTTTGCTTTTATCTAATTTGATAAGGAAAGTAAACCATTTCTGTTTTCTTCAGTAAAAATAATGCATCACTGTTCATGGGGCTATGATTAGAGAGAGTGTAGCAGTTAATTTTTGGAAAATTACTTTGTTTTTTTCCCCTCCTGCTGTTGTTTTTAGTGATGTATTTTCTTTCTCTGTATCAGGGCCTTTTGTTTGTTGTTTTAAGCCATCCTCATGCCAAAGAGGGCGAGTCCTGTGGGAGCCCAGCATTCCGCGTGGTGGCCTTCAACCCCCGCTCGGGCCGGAGCGCAGGGGTGATGTTCTCCTGCCTCCCCCCTGGCCCTGCAGGCAGGCGAGTCCCTGGGGCTGGGCAGGGCTGGGCTGGCTCCTCTGGGGCTTTGGGAGAGCCCCTGGAGAGCAGGGCAGCTCTGGCAGGGATCCAGCCCTGCTGATAAGGGGCTGCATCCGGCTGTGTCCTGTGCGTGGGCTGGGGGCCGGGGCTGGGGGCTGCTTCCTGCCCACTTCCCACAGCGGGCTGTTCCCTGACCCTGAGCCCCTCACTGTCCCCAGGGGGACACGGGGCTGGGTGTGGGCTCTGCCTTTGTCCCCCGGGGGTGTGTGTGTCCCTGGGCTCCTCGCTGAGCAGTGGCTCCATGCTGCCAGGTTTGTGTGTGTGGCCTTTTCCTTCCCATGTCCTGCATTGTGAGGCACAGCAGGGTCAGCCTTGCACAGGAAATGTGGTGGATGTGTGGGAATGGTGGTGGACCAAGGTCTTGGTTACTGAACAGCCATGGAATCGCAGAATGGTTTGGGTTGGAAGGGAGCTTAAAGACCATCCAGTCCCACCCCATGCCCTGCACAGGGACACCTTCCACTAGACCAGGTTGTTCCAGCCCTGTCCATCCCGAACGCTTGCAGGGTGGTTTTTTTTTTAAATAACACGTTTTTAAGAGTACACATTTTTCAAGTGTGTTCTGAGTCTCCAGGAGGACTTTTTGGGCTCATCCCTTCCCAGTTGCACTGGAGGAACAGTCCAGTCTGTCGGCTGCAGTTGCTATTAATCATTACCTGAGCCCTGAGCTAGCTGAACAAACTCTGCCGTGGTGTTTTGCCCATCCCCTGCTGCCTGCTGACCCTCGTGTCCCCGCAGGTACCTGGAGGGCGATGTGTGGGACACGGCGGGTGCCGCCGTGCTGACGTCGGGTGCCGTGGCCGTGTGGGACCTGCTGCGGGGCCGCTGCACGGCCGTGCTGCCCGCGGGCCCTGCGGGGCGCTGGGCACTGACCCGCTGGGCCAGCGGCGGGGCCGGGCTGCTGGCCGGGCGCTGCAACGGGACCGTGCACCTGTACCGGTACCGGTACCAGCCCGGAGTGGCCTGACAGGGCTGGGCTGGGGGCCATTAAACGTGCTGCCTGTGCAACCAGCTGTGTCTGCTGTCACTGCTCTGCGGGGGGATGTGGACAAGGACACTCGTGGACACCGCGCTGTCCCTGACCACTGCATGTCCTGGGGGCCAAGGAGGACAGGGGTGTCCCAGGGGGCATTTCCAGCAGGTCAGGGAGGAGATGCTTGCCCTCTGCTCAGCCCTGAGAGGCACATCTGGAGTGCTGTGTCCAGCTCTGGGCTCCTCAGGACAGCAGGGACACACAACTAGAGCGAGTCCAGCAGAGGCTGTGACGATGATGAAGGGCTGGATCATCTCCCTGGCGAGGAAAAGCAGAGGGAGCTGGGGCTGCTCTGCCTCAAGAGGAGACACAGCTGAGAGGGGCCTTACCAATGTGTACAAATATCTAAAGGGGTGTCCAGAAGATGGATTGGGCTCTTCTCGGTGGTGCTGAGCAATAGGAGAAGAGGCTGCAGGCACGGGAACTTCCACCGGGAGGAGGTGAGACAGACAAGGCAGAACTTTGCTGTGCAGTGACCGAGCCCTGCGACACAGACCAGAGAGGGTGGAATCCCCTGCAAGTGGAGGTGTTCCTGGCCCTGTCCGGCCGGTACCGCGGGATTCCGGCCCGGTTCAGCCCGGTCCGGCCAGTACCGCCTCTCCTGGTCCGGTACCGCGGGATCCCGGCCCGGTTCGGCCCGGTCCGGCCGGTACTGCCTCTCCCGGCCCGGTCCAGCCTGTACCGCGGGATCTCGGCCCGCTCCAGCCCGGTCCGGCCGGTCCCGCCTCTCCCTGCCCGCTTCAGCCCGATTCAGCGCGGTCCGGCCGGTCCCGCCTCTCCCGGCCCGGTTCAGCCCGGTACTGTCGGTCCCGCCTCTCCCGGCCCGGTTCAGCCTGTACCGCGGGATCCCGGACCGGTTCAGCCTGGTCCGGCCGGGATCTCGGCCCGCTCCAGCCCGGTCCGGCCGGTCCCGCGGGATCTCGGCCCGGTTCAGCCCGGTCCAGCCCGGTCCGGCCGGTCCCGCCTCTCCCGGCCCGGTTCAGTCCGGTTCAGCCCGCTCCATCCCGGTCCGGCCCCTCCCGGCCCGGTTCAGCCCGCTCCAGCCCGGTCCGGCCGGTACCGCGGGATCCCGGCCCGGTTCAGTCCGGTCCAGCCCGCTCCAGCCCGATCCGGCCGGTCCCGCCCCCCGGCGCGGCGCGCGGCGCTGCGGCCGCCGGGCGGCAGAGGGCGCTGCAGGCGCAGGCGCGGCCCGCGCGGCGCCCGCCGGGACAGCGACCATGGCGGCCCGTGTCCTCTCGTCCTGCGCCCGCCGCCTGCTGCCGCGGCCCGCCCGCCCCGCCGCGCTCCGCTCGCTCCGCCGCCTGCCGCCCGCCCCGCCGGGCCGCCCCGCGCTGCTCCGCCTGCCCAGCCTGGCCCCGCCGCTCTGCCGCGCCTTCTCCGACCTGCCGCCCCTGACCTTGGCCGACATCAAGGACCGGGTGCTGTACGTGCTCAAGCTGTACGATAAGATCGACCCCGAGAAGGTGAGCGGGGCGGGGGGCAGCGGGAGGGCCGCGCTGTGACGGGAGCTGCCGTGCCCGTGTCCCGCTGACCGCCGTGTCCTCCGCAGCTCACAGCCGAGTCCCACTTCATGAAGGACCTGGGCCTGGACAGTCTGGACCAAGTGGAGATCATCATGGCCATGGAGGACGAGTTCGGTAACGGCGCCCGGGGCGGCCGGGCCGTGGGAGCGGCGGCACCGCTGGCCTGGGGCGTGTGGGGCTGGGGGAACGCACAGAGAGCGGGACAGAGCTCACAGAGCCGGGACAGAGCTCATGGAGACAGCCCTGAGAGCAGGGCTAACCCCACAGAGCCAGGGCTAACCCCACAGAGCCAGGGCTAACCCCACAGTGCCTGGGCTAACCCTACAGAGCCAGCCCTGAGAGCAGGGTTAACCCCACAGAGCCAGGGCAGACCCCACAGAGCCAGATCTGAGAGCAAGGCAAACCCCACAGAGCCAGCTCTGAGAGCAGGGCAAACCCCACAGAGCCAGTCCTGAGAGCAGGGCTAACCCCACAGAGCCAGGGCTAGCCCCACAGAACCAGCCCTGAGAGCAGGGCAGACCCCACAGAGCCAGCCCTGAGAGCAGGGCTAACCCCACAGAGCCAGCCCTGAGAGCAGGGCAAACCCCACAGAGCCAGTCCTGAGAGCAGGGCTAACCCCACAGAGCCAGGGTTAACCCCACAGAGCCAGGGCAGACCCCACAGAGCCAGATCTGAGAGCAAGGCAAACCCCACAGAGCCAGCTCTGAGAGCAGGGCAAACCCCACAGAGCCAGTCCTGAGAGCAGGGCTAACCCCACAGAGCCAGGGCTAGCCCCACAGAACCAGCCCTGAGAGCAGGGCAGACCCCACAGAGCCAGCCCTGAGAGCAGGGCTAACCCCACAGAGCCAGCCCTGAGAGCAGGGCAAACCCCACAGAGCCAGTCCTGAGAGCAGGGCTAACCCCACAGAGCCAGGGCTAGCCCCACAGAACCAGCCCTGAGAGCAGGGCAGACCCCACAGAGCCAGCCCTGAGAGCAGGGCTAACCCCACAGAGCCAGGGCTAGCCCCACAGAACCAGCCCTGAGAGCAGGGCAGACCCCACAGAGCCAGGGCAAACCCCACAGAGCCAGGGCAAACCTCTGGCAAACAGAGCTAGTCCTGAGAGCAGGGCAGACCTCCCAGAGCCACCACTGAGCTGGGCACCTCCGGGCGTTGGGAGTGCAGCCCTTTGCTCTGGAGCTCAGCCCCTTTGGAATCAGGAATTTTTTCCCACTCTCCGTGGGCACCACCTGGGGAGGGGGAAAGGGGAGCAGTGGGTGCTGAGCTTGGCATTGCAGATCAAAAATCCCAGACAGTCCAGGTTGGTTTTGCTCACCAGAACTTTTTTCATCCTTAATCCTGCTAAAGAAAAAAAGGTGTTTTCTCCTTACTGGTTTATATTCCAAATTTCTTTTTGCTTCCTTTGGACTTCTTTGTGCTTCCCTCTGAAGCTCATGAGCTCTGGAGTGGGTGCCTGAATGTCACCTTGGGCCGTGGATGTCTCTGGGTTTGGGCACTCTCTAAGCCCAAGGTGCATGTCCCGCTGTCAGAGCCTTTGCTGCCTGTTTGTCTGTAATCCCCAAGTGAGCTTTAGTGTGGCCAGGAGCATTAAAAAAGCAAACAGACATTTCTGGGCTGTTCCTCACCAGCTCCACCACCAAGAGCCCGAGTGCCCTGCCCTGGTGTTTGCTCCATGAGAGCACAGTCAGCCTGAGGGGCTTCAGGTGCTGCCTGCAGGTCCAGGAACGTCCCCCTGCCACACACGGGGGTCTGGGGGGCTCTGGTGGCTTTGGCAGGGCCCGAGGGGCGCTGGCTCCTGCCGTGTCCCCTGGCTGGAAGTGGTGTCACTTTGGGCAGTGCAGTGATGCAGCATCAGCTCTGACACAGCCACCCTGCCTGCAGCCACCCCCTCCTCACCCTCGCTCCCTCCGTGGGCTTGGGGCTAAGTGCGTGCCCTTTCTTGCAGGATTTGAAATTCCTGACGGAGATGCGGAGAAGCTGATGTGCCCACAGGAGATTGTAGATTACATTGCAGATAAGAAGGATATTTATGAGTGAAGCATTTGCTCAGAGGTGAGCTCAGAGGTGCTCTGGGGGTGCCTGGGCACACAGAGGGGTAGGGGCAGGGCAGGGTGGTGTGTGACACGTGTGGCACAGGCAGGAGCTCGGGAGGGAGCTGGCAGGGGCTGTGGGTGCCAGTGGGGAGGGCGAGTGGGGTGTGTTTTCCTGAGGGTGGGGGGTGTTTTCCTGAGGCACCTGCAGCTGGAGAGAGGACGTGGGGCTCAGCCTCTCCTCTCGTCCTGCCTGGCACACCCAGGGCTCCTCCCCAGGGCAGCAGTGGGTGGCAGATTGGTCTCAGCCATGGTCCCATCTCCCCATGCTCCTCAGCCCTGTCAGGGTGTGTGGGGGCACCTCAAACCCTGCTGCTGCCATTTCCTCTGCCACAGCTGCAGCCGGGAAGGAAATGGGCAGGAAAGGGTTGTAGGAGCGGTCAGGGAGGGCTGCAGGGGAAATGAGGTGGCCTTGAGCCAGCCTGCAGCCCTGATCCACATTCTTGCCTGTTCCTGTGTGGCTCCAGGCTTCCCCCCCAGCTCCCTGGGGCAGGGGGGCTGAGTCCCTTCACTCTCCAGGGCCAGGGTGGGAGCTGTGGCCTCTGGAGAGAGCTGGGGGCTCCTTCTGTGCCTGTGCTCAGATGTCAGTGTGTCACTTCTGTACCTTTGTACCTTGGTGGAATGTTAAACACGTGGGTTTTGTTTTCGCAGGAGTTGTCCCACGCCAGGACTGGGCTGGTGCCGGCAGGGATGGATGGATGGGAGCGCACACGCTGTCCCACTGCGGCCTTCCCTGGGAAAGCTGCACGTGGATGTTGTATTTAAAGCTGTCTGAATGTGTTGTCCTTTAAAAACAAGAAAAAAAAAAACAAGAATAAAGAGTTAAGACCATTCTGGTGGTGGCTGTTGTGTCTCACACAGTGGGTGGATCCTGGTGGTGGTGTTGGGGTGTGAAGGACACTCTGAGGATCCTGCCCCGAGATCTGGCTCTGCCCTGCGTGCTTGTAACTGTTTGTTTCATCAGTGCTGGTGAAAACAAGTTCTATGTGAAAGGCTTCTGCTTTCCAGATGGAAAATAAGGGGGGGAATGATTTTCCTGCTGCTGAACAGCAAATTCTCATTGCTGTTCCTGTACACCCGGTTCATCTCAGCACGGGAGCCTTGCTCTTAACCCTCACGAGGCAGGAACGGGTTATCTCTGAGCACTGCACAGCTTTTCCTCAGAGCCAAGAAACACTGACTTGTCACAGCCAGGCTGGGAGCCAAGGAAGTGTCACTGGATAACAGAGCCTCTGGCAATGGGGGAGGTAAGGGTGGAAAATGGAGCAGAGGCTGTGGTGCTGCACATGGTGCCTGTGTTGTGCTGGGGTGATCTCAGGAGCTGCACTTCCCTGGGATCCCTGGCACTCCCCTGACCCTCTGCTCCGGGGCCCGGGTGCTGCTCTCACTGTGCCCTTGGACGTTCCCCACGGCTCCACAGCCTGGCTGAGATCCGAGATGTTTGCTGAGCAGCTGCACAGCAGGACTGGGGGCACGCAGTGGGTTCGGCTGCCCTGTCTGTGGTGGTTTCCCCAGGGCATGGACAGAGATGTCTGATGGTGGGGAGCGGTCTCTGGGTTCTCCTGGGTGTGCTGACCCTGAGGGGTGAGGCGAGGGACCTGCAGCCAGAGCGGGCATCGCTTCCTGGGAGAGCCTTTGGCCTGACTCGGGGGCAGAGCGGGGACAGCCGGGGACAGAGCGGGGACAGCCGGGGGCAGAGCGGGGACAGCCGGGACAGAGCGGGCACAGCCAGGGGCAGAGCGGGGACAGCCGGGGGCAGAGTGGGGACAGCCGGGGGCAGAGCGGGGACAGCCAGGGGCAGAGCACATGTCCCGGCATGAACCGGTGGGAGGGGGACCGGCTGGAGCTGCGAGTCCCCCGAGTCCGCAGGCGGCGGCTCCGCGCTGAGCCCCGGGTGGGTCCCGCTGCCGAGCCCCGCTCCGCCCGGCCCGGAGGGAGGGAGGCAGCTCTGGTGCCGGTGCCGGTGCCGTGGGGCGGGCCCGGGCCGGGGGCTGCGGTTCCCGGCGCCTCCGCCCCGCCGCAGCGGGGGCGGGCGGGGGTTTCCTGCCGCCGCCTGGCAGAGCCGCCCGCGCCGCGCCATGGAGCGGCCCCGGCTCCCGCTGCCCCGGGCCCCGCCGCCGCTGCCCCGGCTCCTGGCTGCTGCAGGTGAGCGGGGAGGGGAGGGGGCACAGCCAGGAAGGGTTCCCGGTGCCGCCGGTCCCGGGCGGGGGATGCTGCGCTCGGGGGGCGGCGGCGGCAGGGCCGGTGCATCCCGGCGGCGCGGGGCTCTGCGGCGGGGCCGGTACCGGCACCGGGCGGGTCCGTGTCCCCGATGGCACTGGGTTTGGGTTCGGCGGCTGCTGCTCGGTGCCGCTGGGACCTGCCCAGAGCGGGCCCGGCCGCGGGGAACCGGGGCGAGCGGGCAGCGGGGCGGGCACGCCGGCGGCGGCCGCGTGCGGTGCTGTGGCCGTTCCATTCCGTGCCGTGCTGTGGCTGTTCCATTCCGTGCCGTGCCGTGCTGTGGCGGTTCCGTGCCGTGCTGTGGCGGTTCCATTCCATACCCAGCTGTGGATATTCCATGGCCTCGAAGGCGGCGGGCTCTGCCCTTGTGGGAGCCCCGGGGAGACGCTGATGGAGACCGGGGCCCGCCGGGCTCGTGGTGACCCCAGTCCAGTCCCAACCCCATCCCGGCGATGAACACCCTGCTGAGCCACCCATCAGCCCTGGATTGGAACCGCCACGGGTCCCGGAGCCCTGTTGGGGCTGGGGTCGTGCCTTGCCCGCGGCCCCGCCGGTGCCGGTGTCGGCACGTGGCGGCGGGGCCGGGTTCGGGCTGAACCGGGGGCTCCCGGCACGGGCAGGACCGGGGCAGGCGCTTCCCAGCTGGGCTTGGCGTGTTCTGGAGCATCTCCTTCAGCAGAGCCACCCGCGGTTAACAGAGGGAGACCCCGACCCGCAGCGGGGGCTCCGGGTGTCGGTGAGGTGCTGGGGAGGATGCTGAATGCCCAGCCCTGGTGCTCGCTGCTCCTTTCCCTCTCTCCCAGTGCTCGTGGAATGCTGCGCGCGGCTTTGCCCCGCTCTGGGCAGCGGGGCCGGCTCGGCTCTGAGCGCTGCCGACCCCTGCGCCCACCTGGGCACCGCGGCGGGGCAGCGCTGCCGGACAGGTACGGCTGAGACCCTCCCTCCTGCTGCCCCCGTGCCCTGTGCCAGCCGCGTGTTGTGGCTCGCAGGGCCCGGGTGGGGCCGGCCGGGGGTCGGAGCTGCTCAGTGTCCGCCCCCTCTGCCCGCAGATCGCCCGGGGCCCGGAGCTGGCACAGGACAGGCGCCCACACCAGAGGCCGTGGGGCAGCTGTGGACAGAGGCTGAAGTGCTGCCCTTCCCTGGGACCCCCGCCCACACAGCCGAGCTCTCCAGCCCGCAGGACAGCCCCAGAGGCCCCGGGCTGGGCAGGGAGGGGACAGGGCCGGTGCGGGGTGGAACGAGCAGCGAGCCCCTGGGGCCCCTGGGCTCTGCAGGCAGGGAGCTGCTGTCCCCTGCCAGCCTGGGGGACACCAGTGCAGGGGCCCCAGTGGACACAGGGACAGGTCCTGCAGCCACGCACCCCCCTGCAGGACGTGTGACAGTAGAAGGTGCCACAGCCGTGCAGGGGACACTTCCACATTCACCCTCTGTGACAGTGCCAGGTTCTGCCAGGGGACAGTGGAGGTCCAGCAGCAGCCTGCTGGGATGGAGGGCCATGGGGACAGCCCTGGTGCAGAGCCAGAATGACTCTCTCCAGCTGGGTGACAGCAGCCCAGGGACCCGTCCGAGCACCGTGGTGGCCACTGACAGCTCAACATTGGGGACAGCAGGGACATCACCCTTTGCTGGGGGGCTGCAGAGGCTGCTGACCCCCACAGGGACACTGCAGGGGACACAGTGGGCGCTGCCAGGGGTGTCAGAAGAAGCTTCCCACTCACAGGAGGGTCCCAGCTCTGCCCCTCACCCCTCTGCACTGTCCCTTGGGGCTGGTGGGGGCCCTTTGGCCAGCACAGCCTGGCCAGCCGTGGGGACAGGCCCAGCCTTGCTGCCTGCCACACGCAGGGGCTCAGGGCTGCCTGTCCCCACCACCACTGCCAGCACCCCAGGGGTGACATCTGGCCAGGGAGGAGCCCTGGACCTGACCACAGGGGTCTTGGGCCCAGCTGACAGGGAAGGTCCCCCTGAGCCCAGTCACACCCCCCTGAGCCCGTCAGCCGTCCCGGGACAGCCCCCTGTCCCCTCGGCCCCTGGCAGCACCGCTGTGGCACAGGGTGGGGTGACACATGCCAGTCCTGGAGCCTCCCCCACTGCCCTGTCCCCAGAGCCTGCCCCAGCCAGCGGCTCTGCAGTGACCCTGCTCTCCACCCCGCTGCCTTCCCCAGGGACCAGCCGGGGTGTCCTGGGATTCAGCCCCACTGTGGGCACCCCCCCGGGAGACCCCTCCCCAGGGCTGCCCCATTCCAGCTCCAGGGTGGGTCCTGCTGAGAGCCCTCCATCCCTGGGGGGGGCCCAGGTGGGAGTGGGCAGCCTGGAACCCCCCTCAGCACCTGGGCCCCCCCAGCAGCCAGCTTCATCTCAGCCTGCATCTTCCCAGCCTGCATCTCCCCTGGGACTGACCACTGCTCTTGGTGCCACCACCACCGGTGTCACTGCCACCATCACAACTGCCACCAGCCCAGAGAGGCTCAGGGACAAGGGCACGGTCACAGCAGAGCCACGTGCTGCTGTACTGCAGAGGGATATGGTGGGGCCGACATGGGGGTCCCCAGCTCCTGTGCCCACTGTGACGCCCAGGAACCCCCAGCAGCCCACAGGTTCCCAGGGTGGGGGTCCTGGGGCCCCCCCAGCTGCTGTGGACACAGAGCTGGCGCAGCCATCGAGCAGCCCCAGAGGGAGGACAGACACCGATGCCCCCCTGGCTGGGGTGGGCAGGGCTCCCCAGGTGTTCATCGTGGAAGATCAGCCTCCACTCCTGAAAGGTCAGTCTGGGATCCTCTGCTGGGGCACGGCAGGAGTGGGAGAGGCCCTGGGAGCCACCAGCGCTGGTGGTGGCCCCTGTGGTGGGGTCATGACCTGCTGGTCCCCATCTCCTCCTGCAGCGTCCCTCCTGCGCATCCCCTGCGAGCTGGTGCTGGACATGGGGTTCGTCCCGGCCCTGCAGGACCCCGGCTCCCCGGAGCGCCAGGAGCTGCTGCACGGCTTCAACCAGACCGTGAGTGGGGGCTGCGGGCCGGGCTGGGCTGGACCGGGCTGGGCTGGGCTGGACCGGACTGGGCCGGGCTGGGCTGGGCTGGGCTGGGCTGGGCTGGGCTGGGCTGGGCCGGGCTGGGCTGGGACGGACTGGGCTGGGCTGGACCGGGCTGGGCTGAGCTGGGCTGGGCTGAGCTGGGCTGGGCTGGGCTGGGCTGGGCTGGACCAGACCGGACCGGGCTGGACCGGGCTGGACTGGGCTGGGCTGGGTCGGGCCGGGCTGGGCAGGGGCGCTCAGCTCCCACCACCCTGCACAGGTCACTCCCCTGTTCACGGCGCTGCCCGGGTTCCTGCGGCTGGAGGTGACAGATGTCAGGTGGGTGGTGGCACCGTCCCGCAGCGTGTGGCACTCCCGGCACGGGCACAGGGGCTCCGGGGTCCCAGAGCCAGCGGGGTCCTGGAGCCAGAGCTGTGCCCGCAGGGAGGGCAGCGTGGTGCTGCGCTACGATGCGCTGTTCGCGGCGGAGCAGCTGCCGGGGCCGGGGCTGGACGAGCTCCTGGAGAGCGCGCTGGGCTCCGTCCGTGCCGTGGGCGCAGTGCCCGTGCTGCGGCACGGGGCTCTGGGTGAGTCAGGGCTGGGGGCTGCTGGCAGGGTGGGTGACACGCTGGGCACGGCGGGTGACACAGCTGCACCCCGGCCCTGCAGCGCGGCCGCTGGACCCCTGCGCTCTGCTCTTCGCTTGCCCGTCCGGCTTCGCCTGCGTGCCCAGGGCGGACGGGAACGTGACCTGCACCTCGCTCTGCCACCGTGACTACTGCAAGAACCACGGCATCTGCTCCCATGCCCAGGACCACCAGCCCCGCTGCCAGTGAGTGTCCTGGGGACAGCTGGGGGGGATGGCCACGTCCCCCTGGTGCTGACGGACCCCTCGGTGCAGGTGCCCCGTGGGTAGCGATTTCTGGTTCATGGGGCTGCGCTGTGACTACCGGGTGACACAGCAGGGCCTGCTGGGCATGGCAGCCGGGGTCCTGCTCAGCATCCTCCTCCTGGGCGCCGTCCTCGCCGCCGTCGCCGTCCGCCGGTTCAAGGCGCTGCTGCTGGAGGCCAGGGCGGACCAGACCCGCAGCAGGTGGGAGCCTGGGCTGGGGTCTGTGGGCTCCGGGAGGGGGCTGGGAAAGCCCTGGTGGGGTCTCTGGGCTGGGGTTGAGCTCTGCTAGGGCACACAGCGTTGGTGGCCGAGAGTGGAGGTGCTGGGGTGGGGCAGCACCTGTGAAGCCCAGGAGCGGCTGCTCTCAGAGGAGGGGCAGTGTCCCCAGGCCGGGCAGGGGTCCGGGTGGTGCCAGGGGATGCTCCCAGCCATGGGGAGTGGGGTGCAACCAGTGCTGGGGCTGCATGGGGCCGGGCACTGAAGGGCCGTGGCTGTGCAGCTGTGGACAGATGTGTGAGATGTGCTGATGAGCTCCAAGCACGCGGTCCCTGGGACCCCTCGGTGCTGCCCGTGTCCCCAGCGTGTCCTGCCCGTGCTGCGGGGGAGTGAGGCTCGGACACCGCCCTGACAAAGCTCATTTGGGAGCGGGCTCTGCTGTCCTGGCCCCGCTGCCCGTTCTGTAATGCGCCGTGGGGATTGTTCCCGAGGAAACCGCTGCAACAGCTGCAGCCAGCGCGGGGCTGCGGCCAGAGGCTGAGCAGTGTCACGGGCTCTGTCCCCACCCTGGGCGTGCGGCCGGGCCCTTCCCTGGCTGCAGGAAATTCGGGCAGAATCTGCGATCTGTGTTGTCAAGCGGTCACTGGGGTTGTGTGCTCACGTGCTTGTGTGTGTGCATGTGTGTGTACACACGTGTGCATGTGCCTGCTCTGTGTGTACGTGTGTACCTGTGTGTGTGTGCACAGCTGTGTGTCTGTACCTGGGTATATGTCTGTACCTGTGTGTGTGTACCTGTGTGTGTACCTTTGTGTACCTGTCTGTGTGTCTGTCCGTGTGTGCCTGTGTGTCTGTACCTGTGTCTGTGTGTCTGTACCTCTCTGTACCAGTGTCTGTACCTGTGTGTGCCTGTGTGTCTGTACCTGTGTCTGTACCTGCGTGTGTCTGTGTGTCTGTACCTGTGTCTGTACCTGCGTGTGTCTGTGTGTCTGTACCTGTGTGTGTGTGTACCTGTGTGTGTGTGTACCTGTGTGTGTCTGTACCTGTCTGTACCTGTGTGTGTACCTGTGTGTGTGTGTACCTGTGTGTGTCTGTCCCTGTGTGTGCCTGTGTGTGCCTGTGTGTCTGTACCTGTGTATATGTTTGTACCTGTGTGTGTGTGTACCTGTGTGTGTACCTGTGTGTACCTGTCTGTGTGTCTGTACCTGTGTCTGTCCCTGTGTGTGCCTGTGTGTCTGTACCTGTGTCTGTACCTGTGTGTGTGTGTATCTGTACCTGTCTGTGTGTCTGTACCTGTGTCTGTGTGTCTGTACCTCTCTGTACCAGTGCCTGTACCTGTGTGTGTCTGTCTGTACCTGTGTGTACCTGTATGTGCCTGTGTGTCTGTACCTGTGTGTCTGTACCTGTGTGTCTGTACCTGTGTGTCTGTACCTGTGTGTGTCTGTGTGTCTGTACCAGTGTCTGTACCAGTGTCTGTACCTGTGTGTCTGTAC
>NC_046236.1:11273428-11278428 GCF_009819885.2 Catharus ustulatus | reverse complement strand
GACATATCCACATTTCTTTATATGGGGAGGGGGGAAAAAAAAAAAAGACAAGAAGGGGGTGCACATTCACGCACACACACGCTGCACCCTGCTCGCACCGGCGCCACGGGGAGGGGAAGGGATTCCACAGCCCCCGGCTCTTCCCCGTGGCCGAGGGGTGCAGAAGCACCGATCGCTGGCCCGATTCCCCCGCAGCACCACGCACAATGCCATAAACACAGCACAATAAGCGGTTAGAGGTGAGGGGGTGCGGTGGGGACACGATGGACGGTGCCTCGCCCAGACGTGCGGAGTTGGGACCTCCTGCCTCGCCGGGAGCCGGAGCAGAGGGGTTGGATCAGCCCAAAAGGGGTTTGGTTGGGTTTATTATAACTAGATCATAGGAGCGAAATAAAATAAAATAAAAAGCTCTCTACTCCGGCCCCGGTGCTGCCTGCCTTGGCAGTCCCCGGTGCCACCGCAGGCCCACACGTCCCTCCTCGCCCCGTCGGGGCTGCTGGCAGCGCCTGTCCCTGCCGGAGCACCACCCCAGCCCGGGAGCACGGCGGGGACACCGCTGTCCGATCCCGGCCCCTTCCCCCGGCCGGGCTCCGCGAGCTCCCCGGGCACGGCGAGAGGTGGCTCTGGGAGCGCCTGGAAGGACAGCGTGAAGCAAAGCCTATGGAGGAACCACGGACAACGGCGCTGCCTCATCCCGGGGGGACCCTCCCCGACTCCGGGCTGGATTTAAGGACGCAATCCCCGCACACGCAGCCCACGAGAAGCCGCCCCCGCACGGCCGCGGGTCCCGGCAAGATGCGGGGCCGCAGCTCGGCCTCGCCGCCCGCTCGCAGCCAGTGCGGCACAAAACAGCATCCCGAGATCCAAGAGCCACTCCGCATCCCCCCACCCGCTTCCCATTTATTTTTTGAAAGCTCCACTAAAGCAGATCGGTGCTTTCCTTCCCTGTCCCGCACCGCCAAGGGCCTGAGCTGCTCGTTAAAATTAAGTTTTACAAGTTTCACTCGCTCTCGATGCACCTACGAGCTTTATTGACATTCTCCAGCATACCCTGGCCCGTGATTAAGCCTCATATTTGCATGCTAATTTTCTCGCCCTTGACTCATTTAAGAAAAATGTTTACAGTGGAAAAACATACTAAAAAATGTTAAGGGAAGCCAGGCTGCGTTGCTACTCTTCTCGTTTCGCAAGATTAAATAAAAACAAATAAGGTAGCAATAATTATAACGATAAAATAAGACAGCAAGCAGCAGTGCAAGGCAGGGAACAAAAGGGCCGGGGGGCTGCGGCCCAAGCGCAGGGCCCGTCCCGGAACGGGGTCCGAGGGGCCTCCCCGGGGACTGCTCGGCGCACGGAGAGGGTGGGGGGGATAGGGGGAAAGGAGGGGGGACACGTTTTTTACCTGCACTCTGGACTCCACCAAGTCTAGCCTGAGAGCCAGAGCCTCTCGCATAAACACGTCCGGGTAATGACTTTCATTAAACGCCTTTTCCAGCTCCTCGAGCTGCCAGCCAGTAAAATTGGTGCGGGTTCGTCTTCTTTTACAGCCAGGACTTTCCTTGTCCGGGTCACCCGAGTCTGAAAAAAGCAGAAATACCCTCAGGTCCCTGGGAGACAGGCCTTCTCCCCCCCTCCCTGCCATTCACAGGAGCCTTTTAACTTTTGTGCTCGGTAGCGTTGGTAAAAGAGCGGGATTATTCACACACCTGCGCTAAAAATGGGGAGGAACCCGATCTGCCCTCGCCTCCTCCGAAAATGTACTTTACAGAACATTTATTCCTGAAGGAAGCTCTCCACAGGCACTCAGCTGGCAGAGAGAGAGAGAGAAGTTCCAATATTTGCTCCAACCACCAAAGGCTTCATTTAAAAAAAAAAATTAACCCCCCTCTTTCCCTTTCCCAACCCCTCCGGAGCAGCTGCGTGGGTCAGAGCTCACGGGGCCCGTTCCACGCGGGACCCCGAGTGCGGGGCGGCCCCTGGGCCTCCCGCAGTCCCCCCGAGCACGGGCGGCCGTGGGGCTGGGATGTTCGCAGCCTCTCCGAGTACGTACAGCTCCAGGCTGGGGATTTTCGGCCCTTGGCTGCACCTCCCCTAACGTTTTCCGCCAGGTGTGGAAATTTAGAAAAATCATTAAAATAGTAATAATAATAATTATTTGTATTTAGTTGAGGTGCAGTGTGGGGCAGCTCCAAGCTCAAGCAGAAGGATGTTGGGGCGACAGAATGTTTTAGTAGCTGAACAATAGCGGTGCCACAGGCCGGTGGGGAGGGAAGGAGGGAGAACGCTTCCCTTTGGTTAAATCGTATAAAAAAATAATTATTACCGCTCTTCATTCCCCAAACTCCAATGTTTCCCATTATTATTTTTATTATTGTTTTTTAATGGTACGATCCGAGCTGCCACACGATGAACTTTGGGGGAAGGCACCGGGCCGGGCCCGCTATTGTTCAGGGCACACGCGTGGCCCTGCGCCGGCGGCAACGGGGAATGCTCCCGGCGCTCGGACCGGGGCCGTCCGCCCCCTCGGGGGGCCAGCACAGCCGCCCACCCTCCCCCCCGAGACACCCCAAAATTCGTAGATGCGGCTAGCGGGGCTACGGGGGTGCGGTGCTTTTCTTCCTCCGCGCTGACACGCTCCGGGCGGGGAGCGACGGCCGGGTCACGATTGGGGGGGCGGGGGGACACACGCGACACGGAGCCGCTCCTACCTGCGAGCTTGAAGGGCTGGCTGTCCCCGCTCACCCCGCAGCCGGAGGGGATGAGCGGCGCCGGGTTGACCACAGAGGCGGCGCAGGAGCCGCTCAGTAATCCATCGATGGAGAAGGGCACGGAGGCGGCCGCCGACTGCAGCTGGTGCCCGGCCAGCTCGTAGACGTGGTGGTGGCCGAGCGGGTAAGGGAAGCCCACCATCCCCCCGAACTGGGCATGAGGATGCTCCAGGATGCGGCTGTCCATCATGGGGGCGGCTCTAGGGCGGGGGGTGCCGGCGGGGCTGGGGGCGCTGGCGGCGGGGCGGCTGGGGCCGGGGGTGCTGCTGGCGGAGGAGGCGGCGCGGCGAGGGGCTCATGCTGCAGGGCGCCGGGCGCTTTAACTTTATCAACATCAGGCTCCCAATAATTAGCTCAGGCTGGGGGAATTTGGGACCAATAAGAAACGTTAATCGGTCCTGACGTCAGAGACGTGCCAGTGTGGGGAGCAAACGTTTTCCATATCGATTGCTAATTATACCTGACATCCAGCCTCAATAAACAATATCAGAGCTGTCACAACACGACGAGGGGGGCTTTGATACGAACTCCAGCCCGAGGAGGGCGGCGGGGGCCGGGCGGGCAGGGGGGGCGGAGGGGAACGCGCGGATCTGCCTGATACCCGGTTAAATACTAAACAGTCGGAGTTACACACACACAGCCCCCCCCAACCCTCCAACCCACCCTCTTCCCCCTTGTCCCCTCCCCTCGCCAAATCACTAATAGATTTCCCTTTAAAACATTCACCAGCGTGTTGTGGGGATTTTTCACCAGAAATGCTCTACTCTCTGAACCTTTAAAGTGATGTTGCTCCAATTACAGAGAGACATTGAGCGGCAAATAGACTGATCCAATAATAGGAGATTCATCATCCGCTCTTTCCAGAGCTGTCACATTGAATTTAAAACTACAAGCCTTTTCATCTCCTCTCCGGCTCTATAACAGGGGAGAGGGGAGGGGGCTAGAAGGAAAAAATGGGGGGGGGGGGAAAGGAAAGGAAGGAGAAAAAAATGAAAAAGGAAGAGCAGTTTGCAGCGTTTAGGAGGAGATTTGAGCATATCAATCGAAATCATAATTAATGCAATCTCCTATCGATTCGGCCACGGACACCCTCCTCTCCAGCAGTAACCACAACGTTCGAATTGTGAGCGCAGCCACAACCAGAAGCAGCCTCTGATCGCTAAAGAGGAGGCCAAAAACTACTAGTAATAATAATTTTTACAATTCAAACCCAAACGAAGTTCCCATCCCTACACCCCTCCCATTTCACCTCCCCCCTTCTCCGCTGGAGTGGCCCATCGCATACTCCACGCTTCATCCCGCCAGTTATTCACAGCTCCCAAACAGCCGCCAAACTGCTCCTAATTAAATTACGCCTCTATAGAAGTTTTCACCCAGATAAAACATTGATAGATTCCCCCGGTGAATAATTCAAGGGACGGTTCTCCGGCATAGCGCAGGGCTGGGGACCCCCAGTTTTGTGCCCTCTCCCGGTTAGAGAAACACTTCCCAAGCTCCCAGGAGAGAAGGAGAGGGAGTATTTCCCAGCCCCTCCCATCCCGAGCCCGCTGGGACCGGAGCTGGGGGTCCCCTGGGCCGGGGGGACCCAACCTGGGACCCCCGGGAGGGCTCCCCCGACCCCTGGGAAGAGGGGCGAGGGGAGAAGCAGCGATTGCGTTTAACAAAGAGGAGAGAGAAAGGGCCGGGCCGGGAAATCAGACAGGGGAAACTCTTTAAATCTTCCTGGGAGGTTCGTGCGAAATGAAATCCTTGGAGTCGGGGGGCGGGCACGGTGGGGTGAGAAAGGGAAAGAAATCAAAATAGGTAGGAAGGAAAAAGGGGAGAGAGGGGAAGAGGAAAGAGGGAGAGACACTTTATCTCTGGAAAACATACAAATAGATTTTCCAGTTATAAAATATCCAGTCAAGATGATACATTTCCTAGCGCTGGTTTGTGTGGGTATGAGAGAGGGGGAAGTTAAAATTGAAATAAAAAGGAAGTCGAGTCCTCTAATCTATGCTGTCTGTCCGGAGCTGTATTTATTCACCTAATTGAATGCCATACAATATACTGCTGTATTATTGCTGTTCCCTCCCTCCTCCCCTATAGATTAGTTTAATTATGGTCTCCCTGCCTCTGCTTAGAGCTAAAAGGTAGCTTGAATTTGGACTACACAGCCCTAACAGAAATAAGAAAATGATGGGGTTGGTATTAATTCTGGGGTCAAGGGCTTCACTTTTCACCATAATTTAA